>NW_024081199.1:0-267752 GCF_003009895.1 Hyaena hyaena | reverse complement strand
TATTTGTCCTTCTCTGCCTGACTTATTTCGCTCAGCATAACACCCTCAAGGTCCATCCATGTTGCTACACATGGCCAGATTTCATTGTTTCTCATTGCCATGTAGTATTCCATGGTATAGATAAACCACATCTTCTTGATCCATTCATCTGTTGATGGACACTTAGGCTCTTTCCATGTTTTAGCTATTGTGGAGAGTGCTGCTATGAACATTGGGGTACATGTGCTCCTATGCATCAGCATTTCTATATCCCTTGGGTAAATTCCTAGCAGTGCTATTGCTGGGTCATAGGGGAGTTCTATTGTTAATTTTTTGAGGAACCTCCACACTGTTTTCCAGAGGGGCTGTACCAGTTTACATTCCCACCAACAGTGTCGGAGGGTGCCCGTTTCTCCACATCCTCACCAGCATCTAGAGTTCTCTGATTTGCTCATTTTAGCCACTCTGACTGGCGTGAGGTGGTCTCTCAGTGTGGTTTTGATTTGTATTTCCCTGATGAGGCAGGATGCTGAGCATCGTTTCATGTAAGACAGTTAACTTTAACTTCTCTTGTCAGAGGGAATCAGCTGCCTAACAAAGAATCCAGGGCTGGGAAACAGAAGGGCTGACAGAATTGTCCATCCTGGATGCAGGTTCAAATGCATCTATTGGAAGGGGGCAGGAGATATCCCAGGAAGCCCAATGTTGAAGAAGTACACAAAGGGCAGATTAGGGAGGAGAGAAGCAGGGAAAACCAGGAGGCCAGGGACTGTGCCCCTTATAAATGTTGTTTCAGCAGCAGGGGCCATCCAGTGCGGGGCAGCTATCTCTCATTGGTTCTTGCTCCAGGGACCAGGTGGGAGCATGGGCCACCTCGGGGGGGGGGGGGGGGGGGGGGGGGGGGGGGGGGGGGGGGGGGGGGGAGGGCAGTGTCAAAGGTAGGAGGCCCTCAGAGTCCACCAAGCTTGGAGAGGCATTTATAAGTAACCAGAGGAGTATAAAGGTGATTTAGCCTGGGAGGGGGGCACTGAGGAAGTCAGGTCATTGCCAAGGAAACAGGACTAAGTATTCAGTCTGAAGGTCAAGGTAAGGAGCCTATAGTGGACACTCTGCCTAAATCCTCTTGGCTGCTATGAGTTCTAGCTGCTAATGGCTCTAAGCTGCCCCCATCTCTGAGGCATCACTCTTGGCAAATGAGAGCTGCCTCCTCGAAGAGATTATACACACCTGGGCAGCCCACGCCAATGAGTGACTGAAAAGGGGAATTAGTCTTTGCTGCAGGAGATGGTGGGGGATATTGCTGGTGGCTGCCAAACTCACTGCCCTTCTCAAACCAAGGCCCAAATTCTCTTTGAGTCATTACTTCTCCCCTATCCCCTGGGTGGTTTGATGGGACTATACCACTCATAGCTTCAAGAATGGGCTCTGGATTAATTCAATCTTTGTGTCTCCTCACCCTTACCTCCAGCCACAGTGACTGGCTCAAAGATGAACACATAAAAGAATCAGAGCCAATGAAATGCTGGGCTTTTGGGAAAGGGAAGTTCTCTCCTTTCCACTGTAGTGAGTTGGTGTCTGTCCTACTGCAGAACAGCTATTTCTACACCTTATGGAGCTGAAGAATGGAGACAACCATGGGCAACCAGACTGAGAGATGGATTCTGATGATGTCACTTGGGCCCTGGATCAAACTGCACCCGAAACCAGACCTATACCTAACTGCTATTCCACTATGAGAGCCAATTTCGGTCACTGGCAACCAAGAGTCCTAACAGACACATATGGTGTGTGATAAAAGGTTAACATGAAACTAAAGGAACCCAGCAAGGCCAAAGAAGTTAAAGCCAGAAGAACAGCCCCTAATCTGTCTTCCTCCACTTCTATTATAGGCAGCCTGCTTCTTCCCAGGGTCTGCCATGATCACCAGGGGATTTTGGCCAATGAGGCCTGTCCAAAGCAAGGGCAGCACTGTTATCAGTCAGTGTTAGTGGCGGTTTCCTTCCACTGTGGTTTTCAGAGTCTCTCTACCTCCCTCCAGGGAACTCATCCAAGGGATCAAAGGGAGTCCATTCTAGGCAAGGAGAAACAAAGCCCTTTCAAAGCCCACATTAAATAAGTGGTCAAGGAGCTTCCTTCCTCACGTGGTGAGGCTGGGCCAGAGGGACTAAATGAGATACAACTTGAGGAGCTCATGGTACAGGGCAGGAGATAATATGCACAAGTCAGAAAGTGGTAAGAGTCACAAAAGAAAAACCAAGTTGCAAGTCGAAAATAAGGAAAGATGTGGGCACCTTGGCAGCTCAATCAGTTAAGTGTCCGATTTCAGCCCAGGTCATGATCTTGCAGTTCATGAGTTTGAGCCCTGCCTCAGGCTCTGTGCTGACAGCTCAGAGCCTGGAGCCTGTTTCTGATTCTGTGTTTCCCTTTCTCTGCCCCTGCCTTGCTTGCACTCTGTCTCCCTCTCGCTCAAAAATAAAAATAAACATTAAAAAAATTTAAAGAGAGAAAAAGGAAAGATGTCAGAGAATGATCAGGAGGGCATTCCAGGTAAAGGGAACAGCAAAGACAAAGGTGTGGGGGTAGGAAGCTCTCTGAAGGCACAAAGTAAAAAAGTGGAGTTTTGTGATCAAATTTAGAAGGGTGTGTTAGGGCTAAATGATGAGAGCCTGCTTGGGGCTCTGCACCTATTGAGGAGGAGGGATTGAAGGATTCTCTGGAGAGAAGTAACATGACAGATCTGTGCTGTATAAAGGCTACTCTGCCAGAAGCAAGGAGGAAGCATGAAACTGAATGGGGCTGGGGACAGGGTACCAGTTGGGAGACAGTTGTAATGGTCCAGATGCATGCCACTGAAACTAAGGTGGAGACAGTGGGATGAGATACCACATATATGTCCCCCTGGGGCTGGGGGGTGGGAACCATAACTGGTGCCTCCTAACTTAGCAAACCCATTCCCGGAATTGTCAGGCTGGCTTTGGTCACCTGTTCCCATCACCCAGTGATGTGGACTGCAGGGATCATTAACCTAAGCCGTGAACTCACTCTCCCTCCTAACACATCTGGCCGGACACAGGCCCCTCCTCCACCTCTACTCCCCCTCCAGGGGAGGAAGAAACTGTGCTTCCAGCCCAACTGAGCATTTCATTCCCTGCAAGAATGCCACAGACACACACTTGCCACCATCATTATACCATACTGCCCACTAGGACCATACTCATGTACCTAAATCACAAGGCGTCACAGAAGCAGCACTGGACTAGGAGTCAAAAGGCATGTGTGTAGGTCCAGCTCTGCTGTTCATGACCTCTGCAGCTCTCAGCAAACCAAGTATACCCTTTGAGCCTCACCTTTTCATCTGTGAAATGGAGATAAAATGCCTGCCTTCCAGGATTGCTTTGTGGACTAAAAATGAGAATGTATATGAAAATCTTCTGTAAATTTTCAAAGTTCTGCTTAAATGTGAAATTCTGTGTACGTTTTTATCCATCCCACCAACCTCTGTTGGCCCTACTGGGGCTGGAAGGTGCACAATCCTCTGCAATTCCACGTTCATAATCCTACTCCAGCCTTCACTCACCCTGTGGTGAGGAAAAACTTTGCTTTAAACACAAGCTATGTTCACATCCTGTGTGTGACAAATGGGAAAATGGCCTAAATTAAAGAAGGAAAGATTTTTATCAGGACTAACTTCCCAATGGAGGAGGCTGGTTGGTTCCTGGAAATCTTCCCAGAAGAAGAGAATCAATTAAGTACTTTGCCCAGAGTAGACACCAAATAAATTGTTGAGTGGAATTGACTCTGTCATAGTAGCCAGGAGACAGGAAAATGAATCAGATAGGTTCTTAAGGCCCCTCCCCCACCTGACTTTCTCTGCACCACGTATACATGTCTGTATGTCTGGTATATGGGTGAGAGTCTATGGCTGGCACTCAGCAGACACCCCAACAAGCTGTGTGACCTTGGAAAGATCTCATGCTCTTTCTCAGCCTCTATTTCCTCCCCTGAATGCCATATGAATAAGAAATATAATACACCTCCTAGGATAGTGTCCACACTTAGCATTCCACAGGTGATTGTTGAATAAATGAATGAGGGCATGAATGGCACCCAATAAGGTGTAGCATTCATGTTTGCTCCTCTTCCCTCTGAGCCTCCGTCTGCCTTCATGTCAAGTATGGGCATTGCGCTGACTATATCCAAGTTCCCTGTCAGTTCTGGCTTCTGTGATCTGCCTTTGTGCCCAAAGTCCAGCCTGGGAGGAGGGAAGCTCGGGGATTTGGGGTCTGCACCTTCACGCCCAGCAGCTCGAATTGCCCTCCCGTTTCAGGGCATGGGCAGCAGGTATGCATTGCTGTTCCCACGGGGCTGCCCAGCTTAGCCCAAGGCTCCCTTTGCTGGGAGAGTAGCCTGGGCTGCAGACCTGTGCTGACCTGCTCTTAACCCCCAGGAAAGTTACACAAACTCCTCCACGCTCCGCTGGGAGCTAGGAACAATACTTCCCCTTGTGCACTCAGCCTACTCCACATCAGCACACATGGGGGAGGGACACAGGGGGCAAGCAGGAGGGGGCAGCCCAGCTCCGGTTTCAACCATGCCTGGAAATTGGATCTTCCTCCCTGGCCAGAGATCCCTAGGGGCATAAAGGGGGAGGGGGCTGGAGCCCAGGTCTCTGCAGGAGCCTACTTTCTCCTCTGCATGTCTCCCACCAAGAACAGCCCTGTGCCCGGATCACAGAGCAGATCTGCAAAACTTCTTACCATTGTATCTCCCTTCAGCAAATTAGCTGGACGATGGACCTACATGGAGATGGTGGTGGAAATCAGGAAGTCTGGGTATGGTTCTGCTACTGTCAAGTAAGATACTAGGGGCTGGACTAGACAAGGGCTGAAAATGCAGGATATGGAGCCAGACCAACTGGGTTCAAATTCCAGCCCGCCACATACCACCTAGTGACCTCAGACCAGGTACCTACCAGTCTGAACTCTGCTTCCTCATCTGCTGTAATAGTACCTACCTCCCTGAGTCATTATGAGGAATAAATGAGTTCTTAGGCACAACACACTCAGTGCATTGCTCGACAAATACCAGCTCTATGACTTGCTGTCCACACAGATTTAGTAGGAAGTGGAAACACATGTAGTCCTCCCTTAACTTCCCAGAGAAGAACAAATTGTTCAAATTGTCTAAAACACAATAGAGCTACTTAAAGTACATGAAACTAGCTGTCAAAATTGTGAAACATAACCACAGTGTTGATTGCTCTATGACAGTGTAAAAATTGCAAAATTTT
This sequence comes from Hyaena hyaena, assembly GCF_003009895.1. NCBI lineage: Eukaryota > Metazoa > Chordata > Mammalia > Carnivora > Hyaenidae > Hyaena > Hyaena hyaena. The sequence continues at coordinate 262,483 of NW_024081199.1, read as the reverse complement.
TCATCAGGCAAGAAAAGAAAAACAAAGAATAACTACATTCAACCTCATCCCCCCTCCTCTCCGTGTTTTGCATGCCTATATGAATTAGTTTGCTCATGTTGACACATGCATAGCTTTGCATCACTTGAGAAACGCATTTCTTATTCCTCTTCAGTCATTTTATAGTTAGGCGATAGTTGGTGGTGGCTGGTTTCTTTCCAGGTAATAGTAGTTGTTTGAAAATAATGTCAAAACAAAAGCCTCTCCTCTTCTCCCTGACAACCTGTCACAGCTATGCCTCTCTATAACCTCTGTATCCATACCCTTCTCTTTCAGTGACCTTCTTTCTGGAACCCCCACCCCCTTTTCTCTTTCTTCAGAATTCCTAGAAAGAAAACTAACAGGAATCCATGTTTCAGAGTGGGAGAAATAATCAGGATTTCGAGTATGAGATGTTTCAGAACCACGGACAGCACCATGTGCGCGCTCACCTGCTTTCTTCCCAGCTCTCAAACATTTTAGTTAACCTAGAACTATACCTACTGGAAACTTGATGTCCACCTCTATAAAAGGGGAAGGAGGCAGCGGCTGGGAGGGCTGCAGGTGAACAAGACTATCTCTAAGGTCTCTTATAGCTCTGTGACCCTAGAGTTCTTTGGTTTCCTGTTTGACTTCCCTTCTATTTTTCCCACTCCCTCCCTTGTTTCTCTCTCTCTCTCTCTCTCTCTCTTTCTCTCTCTCTCTCTTTCTTAGTGTTTATTTTTGAGGGAGAGACAGAGAAACAGAATTTGAGCAGGGAAGGGGCAGAGAGAGAAGGAGACACAGAATCCGAAGCAGGGTCCAGGCTCCAGGCTGTCAGCACAAAACCCAACATGGGGCTTGAACTCACGAACCATGAGATCATGACCTGAGCCAAAGTTGAATGCTAACTGACTGAGCCACCCAGGTGCCCCTCTTTCTTTTCTCTTCTCTCTTCTTTTCTTTTTTCTTTCCTTCCTTTCCTTCCTTTTTAAAAAATTTTGATAGGGACTTCCTATTCATTTTAATAGGCTTATAGCCATCCCTAGGGAGAAGGGCCAAAGGACAGAACTCCTCATGAGAGCAGCAAGCTGACTCTCAGGAACTCTCAAACTCAACACTGAGAAGTCACCTGGTTTCCCCTCTGGCCCTAGTAATCTAGAGACATTAAGTTAGTTCTGATAAAAGCCTGAGCTACCATACAGCACAGAAAGGTTTACCATATTCTTATGTAACAGGATGAATACGAGGGATGCCCAGAGCCAGCCAAGAACCCACTCCTTCTGTGAGGTTTTATCCACCAGCTCTTAGTGATTCCCTTGTCTGGACAGTAATGTTGGGTCGCAGACATGTCCACATAATATCTTCAGGAAGAAGCAAAAGTGGAAGGAGCACATGAATAGTGTTTTAAGGGCCATGCCCAGAAGTAGCAATACATCCTTTCAGCTCCTACTCCATTAGTGGGAACTCTGTCATTTAGCCACACCAAGCTACAAGGGGGTTGAGGAATTTGGTCCCTAGCTGGGCAACCATGTGCCAAGCTACAACTTTACTTCTTTGGAAGAAGAGGAGAAGGGGATTTGGTTTAAAAATATTATCTTCTATTTAATGGATGAGATAGAGCTGTAGAAATAGAAAGTTTTGCTCAGGGAAAGGGAAAGGGATTTATTCAGTCAGACACCATGCTAAGTGCTTTCCTGTATGCTTAAAATGCCTTGGGGTGTCATCTTCTCAGATGTCCCATACAGTTAATTCCCTAATCTTTGCTTGTATTGTTTTCCCCATCTGGATGCCCTTGTCTCTTAGGTAAGTTGATCCTACCCTTCCTTCAAGTTCAGAAACTACTTCCTTGATCATGGAATTTTGGAGCCAGAATGAATCTCAAAAATCATTTAGGCCAATGACTCATTTTATAAGTAAGGAAACTGAGGCCATAGAAGGGAAAACACTTCTTCAAGGTCACACAGTAAAATATTCATAAAGCTTAATAGCTGATAGCTGGAATCAGGACTCCAAGTCCAGGGTTCCTTCTATATAGCACTGGGAACCCCCTCTCTGAACTCATAGGCTTCTGCTCTGCCTCTCATCATGTGACTTTGGACAAATCTCTCAGCCTCTCTAACTCTACACTCTTAAAATAAACTTTTTAAAAGTTTATTTATTTTTAGAGACAGAGAGAAAAGAGGAGATGCAGAGAGGGAGAGAGAGAATCTCAAGTAGGCTCCATGCTGTCAGCCCCTGATGTGGGGCTCAAACTCATGAACCATGAGATCATGACCCAAGCTGAAATGAAGAGTCAGATGCTTGACTGACTAAGCCACCCAGATGCCTCTCTAATCTCCACATTCTTAAACTATGGAATAAAAAGATTGCATGAGATTATCCCTAAGATTCTTTTAGGACACATACCCAGTCACATACTGGTAGGGCCTCCCCAGACTTTCAGATCCTGACTCTTCTCAATGATGCTAAGACACCCCAGACCAAACTATACTAACCCCTCACTACCTCCTCCTATGAATTAATTTATAGTAGAATCAACAGAAGGTCTTCTTTCTTCCCACCTCCCTGGGGACCTGGCATAGGGCTAAGCACTTTATGTACTGTATCTCATTTGATCATTAAAAAATCCCTGGAAAGTATTATTCCCCCCAGCTCTTAGATGAAGAAACTGAGGCTCTGAGAGGCTAATGGCTCTCTTTGGCAAATGGATTAGCTTTTATCCTGGATCCCTAGGATGGAGAAGTAGGACCAGTGGGGGGAAGTTACAGGGAGATTTTTGGCTTGATGCAGTAAAGGGCTTCCTACTAGAGCTGGCTCTAAAGAGATAGGCTGTCTTGGAAGGGAGAGATTTCCTGTTCACTGGAGGTGTGCACACACAGAGTGAAAGATCAAAGGATTTTAGCAGCAGATAGGTAGATGCAGGGGCAGAGGGGTAGACTGTATCAGTGATTCCCAACGATTATTTTAGGAAATACATTAAGAGCATTAAATAACATTCCTTACACTGATAAAAATGTTATCCCTTCCATTATTTTTCAAACTTTCCGATTTTGGCCAGGAGAAAATCTTAGTTTGGTGCTAGTATAGCTTTTACTTTTCTACCACTTATTAGCTCCCTTTTTAACAGAAGAGATTAAGTTTTAGGCTCAGAGCTCTGGAGCAGATGGAAGGACTTGCTAGAATGGAATAACATGGGGCTTTCTATCTTTCTATTGTATTTATTTTTATGGTTATTTCCTTTCATGGCAAAGAATTCTGGTTTCCTCATTACTGCTGTGATATAAAATTTTATTTTAAAATATGCTGATGCATAGGAGCACATGGACCCCAATGTTCATAGCAGCACTCTCCACAATAGCTAAAACATGGAAAGAGCCTAAGTGTCCATCAACAGATGAATGGATCAAGAAGACGTGGTTTATCTATACCATGGAATACTACATGGCAATGAGAAACAATGAAATCTGGCCATGTGTAGCAACATGGATGGACCTTGAGGGTGTTATGCTGAGCGAAATAAGTCAGGCAGAGAAGGACAAATATCATATGTTTGCACGTATAGGAGGATTAGGAGGAACTTGATGGAGGAACAAGGGGGAGAAGAAGGGCGGAAATGGTGGGGGAAAGGGAGAGAGGCAAACCATGAGAGACTCTTGAATGCTGACAAAAACTGAGGACTGATGGATGTGGGGGGGGGGGCAGGAGGAATGGGCATGGAGGAGGGCACTTGTGGGGATGAGCACTGAGTGTTATGTGGAAACTAATTTGACAATAAACTATTTGTTTAAAAAAATTTATTTTAAAATAAATATATTTTAGGGGTCTCTGGTGGCTTGGTTGCTAAAGGGTACGACTTCAGCTCAGGTCATGATCTCGCAGTTCGTGAGTTCAGGCCCTGTGTCAGGCTTTGTACTGACAGCTCGGAGCATGGAGCCTGCTTCAGATTCTGTGTGTGTCTCTCTCTCTCTGGTCCTCCTCCGTTTGTGCTCACTCTCTCTCAGAAATAATGAACATTAAAAAAATTTTAATGTAAATAAATATATTTTAAGAGAATGAATATACAAACCACAGAATAGGAGAAAATATTTGCAAAACATATACATGACCAAAGAATCATATCCAAAATATACAAAGACGTCTAAAATTCAACAATAAGAAAACAACTCAAAAAGTGGGCAAAAGATTTGAACAGTCACCTCATCAGAGAAGACATGCAGATGGCAAATAAGCATATGAAAAGATGCTCCACAAAGGTCATTAGAGAACTGCAAGTTACAATAACAATGGGATGCTATTAATGACCTATTAGAATGGCTAAAATCCAAAATATTAACAACATTAAATGTGGAGTTACAGGAACTCTCATTCATTGCTAGTGCGAATGCAAAATGGTATAGCCGCTTTGGAGGACAGTTTGGCAGTTTCTTATAAAACTAAACAGGCTCTTACCATATAATCCAGCAATCGTACTCCTGGGAATTAACCCAAATGAGTTAGAAACCTATATCCACACAAAAACCCTTACATGAATGTATATAGCAGCTGTATTCCTAACTGTCAAAACTTAGAAGCAACCAGATGACTTTCCAAGGATGACTGGATAAACAAACTGTGGTACATCCAGACAATGGAGTATTATTCAATGTTAAAAAGAAATGAGCTATCAAGCCATGAAAAGACACACAACAAATGTATGCATGTTGCTAAGTGAAAGAAGCCAGTCTAAATACTGCATGATACTAACAATATGACATTTTGGAAAAGACAAAATGATAAAGACTGTAAAAAGATCAACAGTTGCCAGGGGTTGGGAGGAGGGAAGGATAAACAGGTAAAGAAGAGAGAATTTTTAGGACAGTAAAACTATTCTGTGTAATATTGTAGAAGGTGAACACATGAGATTATACATTTGTCAAAACCCATAGAACTACAAATAGTGAATCCTAACATGAACTGTGGGCCTCAGTGAATAATAGTGCATCAGTATTGGTTGATCAATTATAACAGATGTGCCACAGCAATGCAAGATGTTAATAACAGAGGGAACTGTGGGTAGAGAGAAGGGGCCTATATTGGAATTCCCTGCACTTTCTGCTCAATTTTTTTTTAAAACTTAAAAGTTCTCAAAAAAAAAAAGCCTATTAACTGAAACTAAATGAATTTAAAGTATTTAAACTTAAGAAGTTTGCACATTAGCAATTCCACTTCTGAAATAGGTGGGGGCTCCTGGGTGGCTCAGTCTGTTAAGCAACAGACTTTGGTTCACGTCATGATCTTGCAGTTCATGGGTTCGAGTCCTGCATAGGGCTTTGTGTTGACAGCTGGGAGCCTGGAACCTGCTTCAGATTCTGTGTCTCCCTCTCTCTATGCCCCTACCCCACTTGGGTTCTTTCTCTCTCTCAAAAATAAATAAATAAATAAAAGCCTAAAAAAGAAGAAAGAAATAGAGACATGTGTATACTCAAGACCCAGCCAAGACTCTTCAGAGCAACACTGTTGGTAACAGCTGAATGTTCACCAATGGAAGAGTGGATAAGTAATTGTGGCATATCCATATGATGGAAAACTATCCAGCAATGAAAAAGAGCAGACTCCCGTTACACATAACCTGAATGAATCTCAAAAACATGTTGAGTGCAAGAAGCCAATACCAAAGAGTCTATCCCATGTGATTCCATTCTATAAAGTTTTATAAAAGTGATCCACTGTGTTAGGAGTCAGGGGAGCAGTTCCCCATGGAGGGGGTTTGAGGCTATAAGGGGGTCCATGAGGGCTTCTGGGGTTCTGATAATGTTTTGTTTCTCATTCTGGGCACTGGTTACACAGGGGTGTTTACTTTGTGAAAAGTTCATCCAGATTTTCACTTATAAATTGTATAAGTGTCTCTCTTATACACTTAAGTGATACAATATTGCGTCACTGTCTCTCTCTCTCAAAAATAAATAAAACATTTAAAAAAACCAAAAAACAATATTTCATGTAAACAGAAACCCAACATTTTCTCCCCAGGGATATGCCTAACAGAAATATGTTCACGCGTCTGCCAAAAGACATGTACAGGACTGTTTACAACAGCATTGTATTTAATAGCCCCAAATCAGAAAAAACTCAAAAGTCTATCCATAGGAGAGAGGATGAATGCATTGTGGTATATATATATTTTTAATTTTTAATGTTTTTTATTATTTATTTCTGAGAGAGAGAGATAGCATGAGCAGGGGAGGTTCAGAGAGAGAGGGGGACACAGAATCCGAAACAGGCTCCAGGCTCCAAGCTGGCAGTCAGCACAGAGCCCGACTCAGGGCTCAAACCCACGAACCGTAAGATCATAACCTGAGCCGAAGTCGGACGCTTAACCAACTGAGCCACCCAGGCACCCCGCATTGTGGTATATTAATAGTGCTATACTGCATGTAAAAAAGACTATTGCCTCTCCCAACAACATGGAGCTCACAAGTAAGATGCTGAGTAAAGGAAGCAAGACAAAGAAGAGGGCCTAGTGGATAAATCCATTTATGGAGTTCAAAAACAGACAAAACTAGCCTATGGTTACTTTTGGGAGGTGCTGACTGGGAGAGGGCAAGAAGGAGCCTTCTGGGTGCTGGAAATGCTCCAGGCGGTGTCAGGGCAAATACCCATGCGAAAACTGATCAATGTGTACACTTAAGATGTATGCTCTTTAAGCTTATAAATACAGGGGAAACTCACAAATGACCAACATTATGAAAGTGGAATGTAAATGAGCAAAGTCTGGGAAATAACGGACAAGAAGTTCTCTTGAGGGCTTCCTGTTCTGAGACCAGGACCCTCTCCTTGTAGTACTAATGCCCCCTCCCCACCAAGAGCCCCAAAGCCTAAGGTCAGCGGGTGACTTGCCTCTTATCTGGCCTGGTGATCAGTGGAGACACCAGGTTTAGGGGGTCAGACGCCAGTTGCCCTCACTCTGTCCCCAGGGCCATCTCTAAGCCCTGCAGCCTGAGGCCTCAGGATCATGAGGGCAGATTCCTGCCTAAGCCTTTACAAACAAACACGAGGGCTGCGGGGCGGGGGGAACACATGCTGCCGTCCCTCCCTGGTCACCTCCAAGTTGTGGACTCTCTCCTGGGATATCCTGGACCTCTCTGACCTGCCCTCATCTTAGACCCAAGCACCACCGGGCATCATCCCACGGGCTTGGTCAGTGTCATTTACATTCACCTGGTCTTCACTCACTTTTCTACAGACTCACTGTGGGATGGATCACACCCTTCACACCCTCAGGTCATGATCTGTTTGTGGGTTTGAGCCCTGCATTGGGTCCTGCCCTGACAGTATGGAGCCTGCTTGGAATTCTCTCTCTCCACCCCTCCCCAGCTTGCTCTCTTCCCCTCCCTGCACCCACCTCTGCAGAATATGAGGATAGAGAAGGTTCAGGACAGAAGCTCAGACCAGCCCCATCTGATGCTGGGCTACCTTCTGCAACATCCCAGGCAGTTACCCAGCTTCTGCACAAATACCCCTGGTAATGGAGAGCTCACCTCTGACTGATAGAAAGTGCTTCCTAGAGGGGTGCCTGGGTAGCTCAGACAGTTAAGCAACCCGCTCTTGATTTCAGCTCAGGTCATGATCTCATGGTTCATGAGTTCGAGCCCCGCATCAGGCTCTGTGATGATGGTTCTGGGCCTGCTTGGGATTGTCTGTCTCCCTTTCTCTGTCCCTCCCTAGCTCATATTCTCTCTCTCAAAAATAAATATTTTAAAAAAGTGCTTCCTAGAAATAAGGTGTATCTAGTATGTGTCTCATTTTGCAAAAAATTTATATAAATGTATATAAATATGCACATAAACACATATGTGCCTAATATACATAGAAAAGCACTCTCTGGAAGGCTATGCAATAAAACAAACAATAATGGTTGCCTCCAAGGAGGAGAACTGGGGGGTGGAATGCAGGAGTAGAAAGAAGACTTATTCCCTATTCTTGCCCATTTGTACTTTTGAATTTTGTACTTTGTGCATGCACTAGCTAGTAAAAGTAGATAGAATACTTTGGAAACAAACAGTCCCAGTCCTTACACTCCTTAGTTGGCCTGGCTCTGGGTGAGGTCAGGGCCCGCTGTACGCCCTCCCACCCACCTGCCCACCCACTGCCTGATGGAGATTTAAGGCATTGGAAGCAAATATCTGAGCCCCCAGCTCCCCTCTGCCAGTACTTGTGAGACTGGCAAATTGCTTAACTTATCTGAACCAAGGCTTCCTTGCCCACAAAATGTTAAAATAATAATGTCTGCTCCACTGGGTTATGGTGAAAATAAAGTAAGGCAATGTCTGGCTCAGTGTAAGTACTTGATAAAGTCTGTTTTTATTAATCTTGTCTCTTTTTTTAACTTTTTTTTTTATTTTGAGAGAGCAAGTGAGGGAGGCACAGAGAGAGAGTGAGAGAGAGAATCCCAAGCAGGCTCCATACTGTCAGCTCAATGACTGACAGGGCTTGAACCCACAAACCGTGAAATCATGACCTGAGCCAAAATCAAGAGTCAGACACCACCCAGATGTCCCTTACTCTGGTCTCCTTATGTTGCCTGCATATGTACACTTTTCAATTATGAATTCAATTTTCCTATGACTGTTGGCTGTGTTTAAACCCCATTTTACAACTGAGAAACTGAGGCTCAGTGACTTCCTCAAGGTTACATAGCAGAAAGGTTGTCAAGGCAAGAATCAGGCCTCCTGGTGTCTCTGGTACTCTTCTTCCTCGCCAGGCTTGCCCCTAGGTCTGGCATCTTTACTGAGCATCTTATTCTCTGAGGGGCTTGGAGAGGACCAGAGTCTACTCTCACCTACACTGCTCAAGAAGTATCATTTTCCTGAGTCTTTAACCTACAGCTCTGGGCATTTTGAGAACTGGGGTGGGAGAGTGAGCGGCAGGGTTATCCTCACAGTCCAGCCTGACCAGTCTTAACCCCAGCCTTCTGAGCCTTGTTTGGAAGAGAGTAGAAAGGAAGACCAGCAAACTTGATAGTCCCAGGCCCATATGAAGATGTCACCACTTGAGGCCAGTGCAGGGCAGGCAGCTGTAATTAAGACCTTGATTGGAGGTCAGCATGGGCAGGGAAGGCAGTTTCTAGGGCCTCAGTGTCTGGCCCAGACACTGCAGAGCAGTGATTCCCTCAGATCCCCCCTAGCCGTAAGGAATCAGTAGGCAGGTCACCACCACCAGTGAGGATATGTTTGTGGGATTATTCCACAAAAGCCCATCTTACCCCTGGTCTCCAGAGCATTCAGCTCACATCTGTCATGATCCACAGCATCTGGCACAGAGCGAGCCAGGCACATACTAGGCACCCATTAAATATTTGTCAGCTGGAGGAGCGGGGCCATCCCATCCATCTCCCAGCCTCTGCATGCCGCAGCCTCCATTACTCACCCATTTCTGTGTACTCCAACCCTCCTAGTGTCTGGGAAGTTCTGGCTGAAGTCTGCCCTCCATTCACCCTGCACTAGCCTCACCCCTACCCCTGTGTGGTATGGAGCACCAGGCTAGGGTCACGGGTGATAGTTATAAGGAGCCTTAGCAGTGTTTCTGCAGCCCGCTCAGCTCCCAGGGTGGAGGAGAAAATCACTGCTGTAAATTTCCCCAGCGGCGCCCTCCTGCTCCTCCTCCCAGATTCCAGCCCCTTAGCTCATGATTTACAGAGGGAGAGAAGCAGGAGCCTCCAGAGCTGCCTTGCAGGATGGAAGTGAGCACCTGCAGCCCAAACCAAGAGACATCCTCACCCCAGGCCTGAGGCAGGCACAGGCATGGCTCCCCTGCTGGGGCCCCCAGTCACCTTGCCCACCCGGCTCCCTGGGGAGCCAGGAAGCAACACATCCCACAGAGGCTCATTCCACAGCCACTCTTCCTGACCTCTAGCTTGCCGCCTGTCAATGGGACTATTGGGGGATTGCTCTGAAATGGGGAGGGCTCCAGCTAAAGCCCCGCTAGAGATGAGAAAACCACAGCATTCGTTATTTCTTTTTCATTCACTCACTCACTCACTCACTCACTCACTCACTCACTCACTCACAGCAAGGCCTAGACTTCACAGAAAGGAAGCTATGGAGTATCTGGGAGGAATGAGTCTGAGCCTCACCTCACTGGGTGATGATGGGGAAAAGAGCACCAGATTATGAGCCCAGAGGTCTGGATTCCAGTCCCTGCTGTGCCAATAGCTCCCATGTTCCTTTGGGTAAGTGGCCATTTGTGGACATCAGTTCTGTGAAATGGGGACCTGGGTCAGGTGAGAGTGGGGAGCCTGAAGGGCACTCCCCACTGCCTCACATCCTGGAGTCTACCCCACATCCTGGGATAGCAATCACTGCTCTGGCTCCCCAAGCCACAGCCCCACCCCCAACTCATGTTACACTGCCCACTCCTGCTCCCCGATTCTGGGGGGAAGCTAAGAGTGGGGCTCTTAGCCATGCTGGACCTATTTGGAAGGTAGAGAGGGTGGGCAGCTGCTGTTTATGCATCCCAATCACACACACCCCCACCCCAGGCTGTCACCAAGGCAAAGGGCCTCCTCTCAGTTCAGCCTAAGGGCACAGGCTCTTGGAAGCCCCCATCAGTAGGACATCTCCTTCTGGCTCCTTCTCAAAGTCACCCAGGGGCTGAAGTCACCATCTAAGGCTCCTTGTGCCCATCTCCCATCCCAGCAGGGCTGCCCCAACCAGGCTCTAGCAGAAACCAGGGAGCCGGGAGCTTCTGGAAGGTCTGGGTTGGTGAAACTCCTCTGCCCGTGCCCAGCAGCAGGTGGACACTCGGAAAGTCCCCTATATCAGGGCCCCAGGGATCAGAAGGAGGAGGGGCCACCATTGCAGTTCCCACAAATGCTCAGGGGGCTGAACATAGTACCTGGCTCCACCTGTAGTCTCTCATGTTTAACCAACACAGACATCCTAAGAATTCCCAATTTACAGAGAAGGAAATGAAGTTCAAATAGGTTGAACTGCTTGGCTAATGTAAGGGACCAGGGCCAGATTCAAATCCCAGGAGTCTGGCGAGAAGCCTGAGTTCCACCTGCCACCCTGAGCATTAGAGGGTGTAACGTGTCTGTGCTCTTCTTTTTGTGGAAAACGGAGGCCCAGAGACAGGAGAAAATCCCCCAAGGCCACACAGAGAGGCAATCTTGTTGCTCAGACTGGGTCTTCTAAGGGTCAACCCTGAGAAGGGTCCATATTCAGCCAGGTCTGGTGAGCCCCACAGCAGACCAGCCCCCCACTCCTCAGTGCCCCCCACCACTCTTTGGGAGAGAAGCCATGTCTCCTCAATGTGAGTGCTGCTCCAGGGCTGTTGGTCAGTGGTCTATAGGCGCTTCCTAAATTCCCATGCCTCTTACCATCAAAAACCAAATGTGTAGCTTTTATTTTTTATATCCGTCTGCATTCTGAGGCATCCGTTTTGCCTACCTGGGATTCAGCTCAGCTGTTGGTAAAACAGTTTGCTTGCTCAAGACCTCACAGGGAAGGCAGGGGGCTTGCCTGCCCAGAGAATGGTTTGCCTCAGGATACTGGAAAACAAGATCTAAACCGAGTTGGGTCAAACTCTGAGTAGCTCTTTGTCTGCAAATATATTTTTTTTCAAGGCTTAAACTCCCCCAGGGCAGGATCTGGGTTTTTCCATCAGGATTCCCAAGATAGAACTATGTCTCTCCCATGTGACTGGGGGTACACTCAGGACAGGAATTGTGTCTCCCCCATCAGACTGAGGGCTTTCCCAAGCCAGAGCTCCCTCATCAGACTGGATATTCCCAAAGACAACAATATGTCTCCCCCATCAGACTAGCTACTCCCGGAGGCTAACACTGTCTCCTCATCAGACTGAGTAGGGTCTGTATCCCCCTCCAACCAGTCCCCATCCTGGACACAGCCAAATCTACACCATTTGGAACAGGGAAAGTTCTCCCAGAATGAAGTTTTGGATGATAGAAAAACTCCCCTATCCTTCCCACTCCAACCCCAGAGAGTCAAGCCAGAGAGGCCACTGTGAGGGGGTACTGGGGGCCTGTCCTAAGCCAGCAGAGCCCGGCCAGGCCCACAGTCTCCTCTCTCTGCCTGCCACCCCCACTGGGCAGCCTGGCGCCCCCTGACCCCATGGCCTTCCATCATGGGAGATCTATAACATTTACAATCCCAAAACAAAAGGCCCCGTGAGCCGAGGACAGAATTCATCTTCCCAGCTGACAAGCCCCGTTAATTAACGACTTGGAAATCGATGACGAGAAGGGACAGGCGGCAAATGACACCTCATCGTGGCCAGGAGGAGGGAGGAAATGTCCGGGGACTGGTGGACACGCACCGCAGGGCTGGCCGGGCGCCTGGGAGAGCCACCGCACCCATCTGTCACTGTCACTTCAAACGCAGTTGATTACCCCCCAACCCAGAAATTCTCATTTCCTACTGCAGCAGACCCCCCAAGAAAAGGGTGGTATGTACCCAAAGAGTGAAGGGAAAGTAATCATGGAGCACCTACCACATGCCAGGCATTGTGCTAGGTGCTCTTCATTCATTATAACCTCTTCCTGCAGCTGTGAGAAGTAGGTTTTCGAATTCCCATTTTAGGGATGGGAGCATTGAGAGCTGGAAGAAAGTTGACGCCAGGCTGGAGCTGTGTTTAAAAAGGTTGATGAGACCAGCTCTTGGATCTAAAGATGGAACTCGGTTAGAGAAAAGAGCTCTGGATTTGAGAACGAAAGATCTGAAACTGCGGCCCACCTCCATCTCTACTATGTGTGCAATACAAATTACTTAATTTCTCTGTGCCTCAGTTTCCTCATCTGTAACAAAGGGAGAATAATCCCCACCTTATTGCCAAAAAGAGCTAAGGAAGCCCTAAGACCTAAGACAAGGGCTCAGATTTACTTTCTATCACCAGGTGGTAATCAGCCCCAAGCAAATCTGGGGCTTGACAGACATGGAAAGAAATGGTAGAGGGTGCAGGGAGGGCTGTGCCAGAGTAGGGAAGGCTGGGGGTGAGGGGTGGAGGCCAGCCATCAAAGATGTGTGGACAACAGAAAACAGGCCCCTTGTGCCCACCTGTGAGGACTTGAATCTTGCTGTAAGAAGGACATAATAAAAGCACCCACATTGTGGGGTTGTTGTGACATTGAGACAAATTATATACGTAAAGGGCTTAGCATATACGGTGTGGCATACAGTTTGGCATATATCTTAGCATACATACTCAATAAATGTTAGAAAGTACTGGTGTTCTCCGAATCCTTCTTCCTCTCCCAAACAAACACTGATTGAGATGTGGTGCAGTGGGAGAAAACGAAGCAAGTGGAGCACGTGTATGATCCAGGGCTCCATGCTGAGGGCCCCAGAGGGCGGGGGCATAGATCCTGTTGTGGAGATGGTCCCTGGAAATAAACCCAACCCAACACTTACCTTCTGCTGCGAAGAGCTCAGTGTTGGAAACAGGACTGGAGTTCTTTGGGAACCCGGGGTGGAGGAGTTCTGCCCAGAGGAGATGCTGTCTGACCTGGGTTGGAAATCATCACAGTGGAACATGGAAGGAAGGGGACTTAAGCCAGAGAGAAAGAGTCCAGCCCAGTGCTGGGACAAAGTAGACATCCCCACCTTTTCCTTCCATCCAGCCCACCCAAAGCTCAGCAGAGTTTCAGAGGTGGCTGGGAACTGTAGGAGTCCCTTGTGGGTGGGGGTTATACAGGTAAAGAGCCTGAAGGGGCTGGGGCCTAGAATGCCAACCACACTAGGGAGTTTAGAGCCTCAGCTTCTTTATCTATAAAATGGGGTCAGATTCCAAAGAAGATATACAAATGGAAAATAAGCATATGAAAAGATATTCAATATCATTAGTCATTAGGGAAATGGAGATACCATTTTGCACTAGTAAGATGGTTATAATTTAAAATAAACCCAAAATAAATGTTGTCAAAGATGAGTGGCACCTTCATGCATTGCTGGTGGGAACGTAAAATGGTACCACCATTGTGGAAAATAGTATGGAAGTTCTTCAAAAAGTTAAACATAGGGGTGCCTGGGTGGTCAAGGCAGTTGAGCATCTGACTCCTGAATTCAGCTCAGGTCATGATCCCAGCACTGTGGGATCCAGCCCCATTTTGGGCTCTGCGCTGGGCATGGAGTCTGCTTAAGATTCTCTGTCTGTCTGCCCCTCCCACCCCACTCCACCCTACCCCCAGCATACGCATGTGCATGTGATCTCTCTCTCTCAAAAAAAGTTAAACATAAAATTACCATATGACCCAACAATTCCACTCCTAGGTATAGACCCCAAAGAATTAAAACCAGGGACTCAAACAGAAACTCATATGCCAATGTTCACTGCAGCTAAAAAGATGGAAACAACTCAAGAGTTCACCAACAGATGACTGGATAAACACAATGTGGGATGTACATGCAACAGAATATTATTTAGCCATAGAAAGGAATGAAGTTCTGATTCATGCTACAACACAGATGAATCTTGAAGACATTAGGCTGAGTGAAAGAAGCCAGTCACAAAAGGATAACTATTGTCCAATTTCACTTATATTAAATATCTAGGACAGGCAAATGCATATAGAGACAGGAAGTAATGCACAGGTGATTGGGGGCTGCAGAGAGTGGAAATGGGAAGTTACTGCTTAATGAGTGCATGGTTTCTGCTTCAGGTGATGTAGAAGTTTTAGAAATAGAGAGTGGTGATGGTTGTGCAACATTGTGACTTTAATACCACTGACTTGTGCACTTAAAAGATGGTTACAATGGCAAATTTTATGCTGTATATGTTTTACCACAATTTTTCAAAAACTTAAAAACATCCAACTGGAAAACAAATCAGGCCAAATACCTCTTTGGGCAAGAATTCTGTTTTAAAGGTCTTCTTGGGACTGCTCTAAGACAAAGGGAGCCCTGCACCGGGTGGACCCTCTGAATTAAGGGTGGGAGAATGAATTGTACTCCCCACTCTCCTTCTTTCCAGCTGTCCCCAAGTCCCCCCACTCCCTCTCCTAGCCCAATGCATGGGGGAAAGCTGGCTCGGACTGGACCAGCCTGGGCTTCCTCTAAGAGCAGATGGCCTCACTCTTCTCTACTCCTTCCTCTCTCCCCATCCCAGCCCCCTTAAAGAAGAGACCTCTCTAGAATACGTCATCTCACCGGAGCTGTAAATGTCAAATTTAAATTCATACTTTGTACCACCTTTGATTTCAAAGAGGATTACACCTCAGTGGTGAAAGGCGGCCACAGCGCGGGGCCTGAGCAGGCCTCCTGGGTCTCTGCTGGGCCCTGAAGCATTGTTAACTCCTTCCAATTCATTAGGTCTAATCCTAGTGGTGTTGAGTAAGGGGCCCTGGGCCACACCCGGTATTCGGGACCATATGTGCCCATTGTATCACTCATCTGCTAATCCAACACCCATTGTGGGCACCAACCTACTGGAAAGGGGCCACGGCCCCCCGATTTGGGCCGGGAGGGGGACCTGGCCCTCAGTGAGGGGCAGCCAGGGGCTGGGTCAGCTCCAAAACCCCCACAAATGCTTTGTGGAGTGGCAGCAGGGACCACAGCGTGGGAAGGAAGAGGTGGGAGTCCTAAAAGAAGTGGACAGACAGACTCAACCCATCCCACTATGCTGCTCTCCCCCAATATACACTCACTCACATATGCACATTATTCACACACTGTGACACACACCTATATACTCATTACCATGCAACTCTGTGAATGCAAAAACACGTGTAAATGGCACAGATGAGTTCCCAGGGTCACTGTGAAGCAGTAGCAATGGTAAGACTAGAACCCAGAGCTGTGGATTCTCTGCCCAGTCTCTCCATTACTCACAGCTTTCCCGAAAAGAGGGAGCAGCAGCCCAGACCAGGGGTTTCAGGAGGCATGGGATAAACAGGCTACAGCTGGTGCTGAGCTGCTTGCTCAGGCCACTCCCACATGGTGATCTGAGTCCCAGCAGAAATCAGGTTCCTCAGGTGAGAAGAGTGAAGTAGTCAGGTCCAGCCTCTGATGCTCATGCCCTGGAGCAGGCATTTCACTGAAATGCAGGCTAGTTGGGGGATGAGGTTCAGCTAGGACAGGGGGCAGAGGCCACTATATCACTGATCCTTTCCCCAAGGAGAGGACAATATACGTACAGTACCTACAGCCAACAACATGCAGAAGCACTAGCATGGCACCATCTGTCCATCAGCCTTGCTAGCCACCTGTCCACACTTAGAGGGAGTGGGTGGGCACAGGATAAGGTCAGTGGCACAGGGGTGGTCCTGTTTCATCTGATATTTTTCCCAGGCCAAGAGAAATGTGCACACACTGGAGTCAGCCCCTCCCCCACAAGGAGCAATGACACTCATCTCTTTCCAAGTCCATGTAGGGTGACCTCACCTTGGTAACCAGAAACCCACTACAATGGGAGTATTCACACCATGGAAACTAGTGAATGCTACAAGTCAGGACTTTGCTTCCCCAGAAAGCCAGCTGTTAAACATTCGCTGGCACACAACTGCACTTATTGGCTGCTCCTGGCTGGAGGCCTTATGCCTCGTGAGGACCTTAAGCCCAGGCACCTGAACTCCCCAAACCACCTTTTCCCGACTCCTGAGCCTGTTTCCTCAACCTCAAAATTCAGGGACTAATAATTGCACCTGGAGTGTGGCTGCTGAAACTTCAGTGTGCACAGAGGAGCCTGTTAGGATGCAAATCCTGACTGATTATCCAGGGCAGCGCCTGAGAGTCTGCAGTTGTGACCAGCTGCAGGTGCTGCTGCTGGTCCAGGGCCCACACTTTAAGGAATAGGGGCTTACTTATCAACACTGAACCCGTAGCAGGCACAGGTGTTGAGGCTGCCTTGAATCCTGACCTCTGTGTGACCTCCCTCCTCAGCCACCCTCCTAGTGACTCATCATCTCTATAAGCTCCTCCCAGACCTCAGTGGTTCTAAAAGTTAGAACAAATGGTAAATTGAAAAGATTCATCATCTCATCCTGAACGCCTTCCTCCAGACTCGTTCTCCCTGGTCACCCTCTCTCTTCTGCCCAAGGCCAGCTGGTCACGATGACTCTCCAGGAACATCCTCTATTCCTTCTGATTCAACCATTCGAGCCAGCCCTCCACCTCTCTAGCCCCCGTCTCCATGGGCTGGGCGGCAGGTGTCCCTGAGCGGATCCCCACCATCTCTGGCTTGAAGTCCCAAGGCTGCTGCGTGCCAGGTCTCTACCCAGCCGTGGCCATGTTCTCCTTCACACAAGTTCTCTGCTCTATGCCAGCCTGCCCATATCCCAATTCAGTGTGCAATTCACTGTCCCCAGGAGGTGCCAATGGCCCTCTGAATGAGAATTGGCTCATGTGTCCTAATTCCTGTCTAGTCCTTCAAGGGCAGCAGAGTGGCCACTTCTCCCAAGACCTGGCCTGCCCTCCCTTCTCTGAACACCCTCCTTGGGCACTTATCCTTCATCACCCAAAGGGCTCTGTTCCATCCCCCCACTAGACCAGGGGCTGTGTCTCCCCCATCAGACTAGGAGCTCTCCCAGGGCAGCAGCTGTGGCTCCACCATCAGAACAGACAACTCTCCCAGGACACGGTCTGTCTCCCACATGAGATCAGGGAGGCCTCCTGCCAGAGGCTGCATTTCCCTCTCAGCCCAGGGGATCTTCCTGGCAGTAC
Source organism: Hyaena hyaena (assembly GCF_003009895.1). Taxonomy (NCBI): domain Eukaryota; kingdom Metazoa; phylum Chordata; class Mammalia; order Carnivora; family Hyaenidae; genus Hyaena; species Hyaena hyaena. The sequence continues at coordinate 244,832 of NW_024081199.1, read as the reverse complement.
CCACATTTCCTCTACCCACCCGGAACAGGTAATGCCATGTTTCCTGTTCCTTCCACAGCTCTGTCCATGGAGCGTGGGTCTCCCTCAGTGGGGCTTGGCTGCACCTCATCCCCCACATCTAGGCACTCTGGGTCCTACCTTTTCCCAGATGTAGCTCTCCTGGGCCCAGCAGGACAGGAGACGGAGAGAGAAAGAGAAACCACTGCAATCACTCAGGGAGGAGCTGCTCTCTGCCCAGGGCGGGGTCAGCCTGGAGTCCGGTCTCCTTTGCCACCCTTCATAGGCCCCCACCACCTGTTTACAGGGCTGCCCCCTGACTGAGTAGGCCAAAGGAGTCCAGGACTCCCAGAGCCACAAAGCCATTTGTTAATTAATTGCGCTAATTAGCAAGGATGAGGCTGGACATCTGGACCCTCTCAGGGGGAGTTCAGATCCTCAGCACACTCAGACTGAGGATAGTCACCCGGCAGGGACACAATCTCCAGCGTGCCGGACCTAAATCCCCTTCATAGGCACAGAGCACCTCACGCACACTCTGAGCACCCCAAAGGGAGAAGAAAATCCAGATCAGGCTGGCATCACGGAGCTTTAAACTGCAACTCCACCAAAGACCATCTCCCCCTACCCCCACTTAGCCTCCTCTGGAATGAAGAAGCAAGAGTGGAGGTGATTTGCTCCAAGTAGGAAGGATCCCCCCTCTGTACCCGACTCATCTCCCCAGTGGGCCATTTACTGCTTAGCCTCATTCATCTTCAACACCCAGGAACATTCACTGTCATCCCTATTTGAACGCTCCTCTATGATCTCAAATGCAATGTTTCTAAAATAAAGGCAAGGGGAGGCTGCGTGGCTCAGTTGGTTAAGCTTCAGATATTAGCTCAGGTCATGATCTCCCAGTTCGTGAGTTTGAGCCCCACACTGGGCTCTTTGCTATCAGCTCAGAGCTCTCTCTCTCTCTCTCTCTCTCTGTCCCTCCTCCCGCTACTCTCTCTCTCTCAAAAATAAACAGTTAAAAAACAAAAGCAAAACCACAAAGATTCATCATTCCTGCTACCCATTCATATAATCACTCATTCAACAAGTATTTATTGAGCACTATGAGTTAGGCACCATGCCAGGCATGAAGACACAACTATAAACAAAATGTGGCATATACATACAGTGGAATATTATTTGGCCATGAAGAGGAAGAGATTGTGATACATGCCACAACATATATGGACCTTGAAAACATTATGCTAAGTGAAATAAGCCAGCCACAGAAGGACAAATATTGCTTGGCTCTGCTTATATGAGGTACCTAGACTAGGCAGATTCAGAGACAGAATGTAGAACATGGATTACCAGGAGTTGGGGGAGGAGGAAATGTAGAATAGCTGCTTAATGGGTATGGAGTTTATGTTGGAGTAAAAAAATATAGAGTATAGAAGGGGATTAAGGGTACACCTATTGTGATGAGCACTGAGTAATGCAGAGAATTGCTGAGTCACTATATTGCACACCTGACACTAACAACACTGTATGTTAATTATCCTGAGATTTAAAAAAAAGAAAAAGTATAGGATATAGATAGTGCTGATGGTTACAGAACACTGAAAATGTATCTAATGCCACTGACTTGTAAACCGACAACTGATTAAAATGATATTATATATGTATGTATTTTCATTACAGTAAAACATAATAATAAAACAGAAGTCCCAGCCCTCATGGAGCTTAGACTCTAAAAGGAGACAATCAACAAAATAAGTAAAATATATAAAAACTTGTGGCAAAGTGCTAAGTAAAAAAATTAAGTCAGAGAAGAGAGCTACCATGTTAAATAAGGTGGTCAGAGAGGACCTCACTGAGAGAGGGCCTTCCAGCAAAGATGAGAAGGAGGTGAGGGAACGTGTGGACGCTGGAGGGTGGGAAGAAGCATGCCAGGTAGAAGCATGAAAGGTCCTGAGGTGGGAGCATATCTAGTGCTGGTGCCGAATGAGCAGAGGGGAGAGGGTAGGTGAGGTGTCGAGGCCCAACTGGATAGAGCCATGCACACCTGAGGTGCACATCATGCAGCCAGCCATTCCCGCAAAGACCTGCCATGCCCCGGTACCTACCAAACACCTCTCCTGCTGCCATACCCACCTCTCATGTCCGCAGCCCCACTCCTCACACCTCTAAACTCAGCTCCCTCTGTATCAACACACCCCTTACCCTCAGATACCTTGACACCCTCCACTTCTCTCTCGGCCTCACTGTAACAACATGCAGACATCCTAGCTCTCACCTACATGGCTCTTAGCTCAGCCCAGGGTTCTTCCACAGTCTTTGCCCCCATTTCTCAGATGCATACACCAAGGCTCAGACATACTGCAGGGCTCCAGTTCCTTGACCTGAAGTTTCTTAATTCTGCTTCAGCGGGAAGGAGGGCCTGAGTCCAATTCCATAAAACAGCATCTTGGAGCTCCCTTGACAGGTCCCTTCAATGGGTCAGAAAAAAGAAGGGGACTGGAGGATGTAAGCCATTGGTGGACAGAGACCTGAGCATGTTCTATATAGAGGAAAACCACCAGTTCACTTTCAACACACTCAGGAGCACCATGCTCCAATGCCCTTCTGGCCTCATCACCCTCCACATGGGCATCTGGCTTCCGTTTTTGTTCCCCTTCTGCCTATGGTCAACCCAGCAGCCAATGGGACCTCATTACGCCAGAGTCAGATCAAAGCCCCCATGTGCTCAAACCCTGCGATAGCGCCTGACTTCCCTCAAAGTCCTTGCATTAACCCACCAGGACTACTTTATCTGCTTGCCCTTCCCTCTCAGACCTCATGTCCCACCACGCCCTCCCTCTCTCATTCCACTGGCTTCACTGGCCTCCCTGCCCTTCCTTGAATGCACCCAATTTGGCCTCAGGGCTTTTGCACAGCTGTTTCCTCTGCCCAGAAGTCCCTTCTCCCAGAACTCCACAGAGCTCATGGAGATCAAATCTTTGCTTTGATGTTACCTCTTGCATGAAGCCCTCTTTGACTACCCTATTTTAAATTGAACCCACTTCTACAGTACCCTCTGTGTCCCCTTTCCTCTTTTTTATCCCCCATAGCATTTATCACCACCTGATGTGGTTTACTGTCTTTCTCCCTCCACTAGAGGGTAAGCTCCAGGAGGGCAGTCATTTTTGTTTACTTCTTATCCCCAGTGCTTAGAACAGTTCCTTGTACCTAGTCAGTCCTCTGTCAAACAATAAATGAATCTGCCAGGAACCAGGTATGAGGATGAAGCTCCCAGGGAAGAAGTAAATAGAGGGAGAAAAAGGAAAAACAAAAACAAAAACCCTGCCATTTGTCTTAGCTTTTCTGTGCACTGAGCACTGCCAGCTTAGAGGACTGATGCTTAGAAAGGTGAAGTAACTTGCCCAGTCACACAGCTTGGAAAAGGGGGAAAAGTGTGCTATGTCTGCTCTAAAACCCGTTGGATTCACCCTGTGCTGGGTAACTTTTGGCATCTTCACTTCCTGAATATCGTTGGCCCCCTTCGCTGAAATGCTGTTTCAGACAGTTCCCTACCCCCTTCCCCACGGAAGGCGAGGCCCACACTCCTCCCTCCCTCTACCCATTCCCCCTGGGGATTCTGTTATGGAAAACCCTGGCCCAGGGGTTTGGGTTCTATTACCAAGAACTCATGTGACCTTGAGCAAGTTCCTGCCCCCTCTACACCCCCTCAGTACCCCTTTTCTCATTGCTAAGGGCGGGGGCTACATGAGAAGATCTCATGGATCCTTCTGGGTCTGCTCTGACCCCCAGGGACCCGCCCTCTCCACACCGGAAGTACACTCACCCTTCGGTGACTCCCACCACGGTACCTGTGCACGTCTGCCGTCCACAGGGGCGGGGCTTGCTGAGCTCTTGGGGCGGAGCCATGAGAGGAGAAGGAGGCTGGGATTGCCGGATTCCGACCTGCAGCAGAGATCAAGGTCAATGAAGCATCATTAAAGGAGTGAATGAAGTGAATACACCTGAAAACCATAGGTCTCAGCCGGGGTTTTGCCTGGAGACTGTGGGCTGGTCACTTGCCTCTCCTGATTGGACCACCCTTCTTTGGCCACACCCACTTTCCCAACTCTTCGTTTCAGCAGCTCCAGGCCAATCGTACCTGGATTTACCCCCTTTTCTCCTTTAGGCTCTGGTTCAGTCTCCTTGACTGTCAAATGGCACTGTTTCAAACACATGCCCAGAGCCTGGCAACAATAAACAATAAACATGAGCTAATGTGGGCGATGGGGCTGAGGGGAAGAGGGGCTCCCGGAGTGGATCCACCTTTTGCCCCTCTTTCCAGACCTTGCAGGTTCAGCAGAAAGAACAGACATGAGGGCTTTAGGGTAAAAAGCAGTTGTCTAAAAAGTAAGGCCATGACAGGAAGGGGAAGGCTGGAGAGGGAACCGGTTTGTTGACCAATCTCCTCTTGCACTCTGGGCCCTTGCTGCTATCGCCTGCCTCCTTGCTGAATATGCCCATGCTCCTCTGTCACAGCTCATACCGTATTTGCAGTGATTTGTTTTCCTGTCTGTCTTTACTGCTGTGGAACTTCTTGGAGGAAGGGTGAGACCTTATCTATATTTGTGTCCCAGTGCTTTGCACACATGAAGATAAGGTAGCTTTATCCCCATTTTCTGGATCAGGAAATGAAGACATAGGAAAGTAAGTGCCTTGCCTGGGTCACGCAGCAGGTGAGTGCTGTGTCTGGGATTAGCCCTGGTGATGCCACACAGAGATGTCCCATGAGCCCCCACTTTACGGATGAGATCACTTGAGGCTCAGGAAGGCAAAGTGATCTGCCCACAATCACATGGCTGGAAAGAAGCAGAGTCAGGATTATAACTCAGCTCTTCCTGACTCCAAAGCCCATGCCCTGAACTGCTACCCTTTTTTGCAGACTTTAGGATATGCACCAGCTACCCTGCCCCTCCTAGAATGCCCCAGATCTCACAGTCTCATATTTGAGAGTCATTGATTGATTATTGATGGATGCATTTGTGGTCTGGCTCTGGGGCTTATCAGGCCTTGGGCAAGGACAGGAATGAGGGTGGAGGTAGGGGTCCTCCAACCCCAGGAAATGGCCTGAGGCTGCCCTCACCCCAGCATGCCTGCTTCTGGCATCCACCACTGCCAACTCAACCCACCTTCCCTCCGCCTCTGGATTTAAAGGCACAGTGACAATTAATCACCCAATGACATGGAGGGCAGGCTGCAGAGGAGTTAATTAATTAGGGAAATTTCTCCCAGCCCTTTGAAGGTGAAATGTATGGGGAGGGGACAGGGCCAGGGACAGTTATTATTCAAGCTGAACAAGCTGACTCTGAGAGAAGTCTTCAAGAACAACTCCAGGGGAGCTTTGGAAGGTTGGAGACTTGACCAGAGTAGATCTGAGCATGCCCAAGACTGCTCCCTTAGCCTAGCTCTAGGACTCCAGCCCCAGAGGGTGGGGTCCCCTTCCTTAGCTGATAGGCCAGGGCACCCCTAGAGGCAGAAGGGCCTCTTGGAACCAAGCAGAATAAGAAGGGCAAAGCTGTTACTTGTGCCACCTCACCAGATAGAATCATCCAGTGATACTGCTTATGCCAAAGCCCCACAAGAATGATTTGGGTGTCATTTGCACAGCTTGAGTGTTCCAGACACACAGGTACATGGGAGGGCACTCTATCAAACCAGCCCAGGCTCAGGAGGGAAATCAGAGAAGAGAGTCTAGTCACAGGAGTGGGGAGAGGGGAGGGTCTTCAGCCTCTTCCCCCTCCACCACTGTGGTCTTGAGGGGTTCAACCTCTTGTGTTGGGGCCTCCATGCTATCTCCAGCAGGCTAGGTGGCTGCTCCTAGAGGCAGGGAGGGACTGGTCTTGGGGAGCCCATTCTCACCCATACATGGGGCCAGCAGTTGACTTAGTCATGAAGTTTAGAGCCTTGGGAAGCCCCTTCCCCACAACCACACAGCAATTATCACCCTCTGCAGCATCAAGACTGGGAAACAAGAGAGAGCTTGAGGTGACAAAGAATGCTTAAGATCTGTGCCTACCAGGGGCGCCTGGGTGGCTCAGTTGGTTAAGTATCTGGCTTTGGCTTAGGTCATGATCTCACCTTTTGTGAGTTCAAGCCCCGCATCAGGCTCTGTGCTGATAGCGTGGAGCCTGGAGCCTGTTTTGGATTCTGTGTCTCCCTCTCTCTCTGCCTCTCGCCCACTCATGCTCTCTCTCTCTCTCAAAAATAAATAAACATTAAAAAAATTTTTTTAAAGTTCTGGTGCTTCCCTACCTTGAAGGTACTCACAGGCCCTCTTATACCACTGACAGACAAGATAAAGGTCCAAGCCAAAAGATGGTAGCTGCAAAGCCCCATGGGAGTGCCAAGGAGGCCATGATTTATAAGGATTGAGAGATGAGGAAAGACTCAAGGAAGGCCCGTCATCAGGGTAGAACACCTGGACAGAAAGCCAAAATTTCAACAGGCTAAGGGAAAGCCCGAATGAAGGAATGGAGGTGGCAAGTTACATTGCACATGTGGGAAAGGGTGAGTTCGTGAGCAGGGTGGCCATGATCTAGGGCAGATACACAGGGGCCTTGGGAGGGCTGGGAATGAGGCCAGAGAATCAAGCCTGGGCCCAGCAGCAGAGGGCCTTATTTGCTAGGCCTGGACATAATTCAATCATGGTAGGAAGTCATGGGGGTTTTAAGGCAGGGCCTGAGCTTGTGCTTTGCACAAGAGCACTCTGGCAGCTGTGGGGGGCAGGGGGACAATGGCTTCATTGGAGAGAGCTAAGGCTAGGTGGAAAACCAGTGAGGAAGTAGGTTTCATGGTCCAGGAGAGAGATGATGATGGCTTCAGCCAGGAGATAGAGTAAAGGGAGAGGGAACTATGGTTTATTGATCACCTACTATGTGCTGGCCCCTGCTTTGGGCACTTTTCATTCATCCTCTCCTTTGTGATGGGATTTTTATTGTGCCTGGGATTTAGGGGCAACTAGGGAGCTAATAAAGCTCAGGTGAGTAGATTCTGCACACCTGGGCAGGTGTCTTTTCTCCATTCTCTCCTCTGCCCTCTCCCTTGAAATCTTCTTTGCACTCTGCAGAGGGTCAGAAGCCCAGGAACTCTACCCCTGCCCAATATGGGGACCCCCCCCCATGAAAAATCATGAAAAGCAATGCCACAAAGCCCACACTGCCCCCCACCTATTCCCCATCCCTGCCCCCTCCAATCATTTGTACGACAGGAAGAGAACCTAATCCCGAATCTGAAAAACTATGTGATGGAGGATTTACAGTATTAGAAGGCAAACAGTGGCAGGTGTAATTAGGAGAAAAATTTGTCATGCTCTCGACTTGGGGAAGAGAAGGGAAGGTCTGGCATCACAATCTCCCCGGTGTTTACCCAGCGTGTGCACACACGCGGGGGAACGGGTGCTGGCCACGGGCAGATTAATATTTGATGCAAGGAAGAGAAACGCATGCTGTTCATGTTTATTTAGGATATTGTGAAATACAGTGAAATTTGCAATTTTATTGGATTTGTGGGGGACGGTGTTTTGGAGAAGTCTTAAGCTGCATGGTAGGACACGCACATCTCTCTGGAGCATAGAGGCACCAGCTTTGGTGGTGAGCTCCCCTCTGCCCCCCTTCCCAAAACCAAACTTGTGGTTCCATTCCCCTCCTGAAATGAGAGAGGATTGGCCCCAGGGGTATGGGTGGAATAAGACAGAAATCTCATCTGGGCCTCTTAATTTGGAGTTTAGTGGCATGTGGCTGGCACAGAGAGGCTATCTCTGGGGGGTTCTTGTCAATTACAGGAGGGCTGGAAATCGTGGTTGGGCAGCTTTAGGCACTGGTGACCATGGCCAGCTTGCAGGGTCAGGGTGGGGGGCCACTGGGAGGGGTGGGGAGAAAGGGTGGAGTAAGACCAAGGGCTGTTCTTGTATTCAAGAAACTGGTTGATGGATAGAGCCCTAAAGGGCATGAGTCTAACTAACCTCACTCCCCCAGTCAAGGACTCTGCTCTCTCATTTCCTTTCTCTAAGTGGTCACCTAGCCTGTGCTCCCACATCTCCATTGTTGGGGAACTCATAATGCATTCCATTGCTGGACACTGCGTGATGGAAAACTTTTTCTTAGATATAGTTTCTTTTTTAAAATTTTTTATAGTTTATTTATTTTTGAGACAGAGAGAAACAGAACATGAATGGGGGAGGGTCAGAGAGAGAGGGAGACACAGAATCTGAAACAGGCTCCAGGCTCTGAGCTAGCTGTCAGCACAGAGCCCGATGCAGGGCTCGAAGCCACAAACCGCGAGATCATGACCTGAGCCGAAGTCAGACGCTTAACCAACTGAACCACCCAGGCTCCCCTCTTAGACATAGTTTCTAAGCTATGTAGTTAAGTTGAGGGGTGCGATGGGTAGGTAAGCGTTAGGTCACAGAGTGTACTCTCATTTGTGTTAAAAGGGATAAGAGAGGTAGATGATACATAGATGGGTAGATAGATGATACAAATGATAAGGAGATATGTTTGCCTACACATTATATTTCTGAAAGAAAACATGAACATTTATAACAGTGATTGTTTCTGGAGAGGGAGCTGGATGGCTATGAAACTGGGGAGCCAGGGCTGGTGGAAAGACTTCCTTTTCACAATACACCTTTGACCAATTTGAATTTTTTATCATGTGCAGGTAGTAGTTTTTCACAATAGAAATACCATTTACGTTTTGAAAAGAAAGTATTTGCTACCCAAAGAGCAGGCTAAGATAAAAAAGAAATTGTATGGTATGAAAAAGAAATAGGATGAGATATAGGGGAGTAGATAAGATAAAGGGCTACAGGGAAATCACAAATGCAATAGGAGGATTCACAACCTCACACACACTCACACACATGCACACACACGTTCTCACATGCACGTGTGCACACGTGCACACACACAAAGAAATCCCATTGATCATTATTTGAACTGAACACATTGGAGCCTCTACCCCCTTTTCCATCATAATAGCTCTGCCAACTAGGTCGCCCGGAAGTCCTTTCCTCTACCCACTGGCACCCTCGATAGAATGAAATGCCACTAGAACTGTATCTGGCTCCTATAAATACCTGAACTGGGTCACATTGGGTCCCGGCCCCACCAAGACTTCTCTCCCCCACCACATATTGCCACTCTTTTTCTCAAGGATGTGCTCTCACTCTCACTCTTGCCCCCTGGGAGCTGAGCTGGGCTGAGCCTTCTCCGGTTTCAGGCTGTCTCTGTAGTTGCTCCCTACTCTCTGACCTGGACAGAGGCCCAACCTTCACCAACAAACTGTGGACATCAGGAGGTTGGTGGCCTCAGAGACTATCCAATGCCCACATTTTAAAAATGGGTAAACTGAGGCCCAGGATGAGCCAACGACTGGCATGAGATCATGGAAGCAAGATCCGCCTTGTATCTTCTCCTTTCTCTGTAGCCCCCTGGAATACACCCAGGATGGAGCCTTGGGCGAGGCCTCTGGGAGAAGAGGGACCAATGCTAGCCAACCTCGTGTTGGAAGGAGGTGTTTTCAGTGTAGACTGCAGCCAAACCCAAAGAATTGGGCAAGCCAGACAGGGCATGGGGTTAACTCAGGCTCACAGAGAAGACAGAGGCCAAGCAGGTCTCAGCACACAGTACTAAGAGCAGGAAAGTGGCTATGCTGATGCTTGCATGCACCCATTGGTGTGTACGTGTGGCGTGAGTGCACACATGAACCTATGTGGGTGGTGTTTGTGTGCATGCAGAGATGTGTGTATATGTGTCCATGTGAGTATTGGAGTACATGTGTGGCTACTAACCAGGGTGTGAGTGCAAGTGTGCGCACACGAGGCTCCCTACGTGTGCTGCAGCCCTCACCACACTGACTTGCTGCATTTGCTGGAAAGGCTGCTCTACTCCACTGAACTGTGACCTGAGGGTTTGTCTTTTTTTTTTTTTAATTTCAATATTCTCAGTGCCAAATATAGTTCATGGCATATAGTAGGTGCTCAATCAACATTTGCTGGACTAAACTGAATTGAATCAAATTCATCCAAACTGGATTGATTTTTCCTGGTGAATCACTACACATACAAGTCTGTACCAGGGAGAGAGAATGGATATGTGGCACATGGGTGAACGCTTATGGAGAGTCGGTACATGCATGTCTGGAGCAAATCTCCATGTTTGAGCGTGGGTCTGTCTGCATGTTGTGAACATGCCCTGGCATGAGTGAGTTCAAATTGCAAGGAGGGAATATGCAATGTGTGTGCACACACATGTGTATGAGTGTGCACACATGTGTGCCATCTCCGACAGCCCTCTCATGCATGCAGCAAACCTGGTGACTCCCCGGCTTCGGTTCAGCCAGGTTTCTTCCCGGTAAACCTGGAGCAGCTAAAATTAGTTCGAAAATGGTAGTGTTCAGTTAAAAGGAAGGGGGGTGGGAAGAGATGAGGGTGCCCGTGAGTGCTATTTTATTTCTCAGTGAGAGGATAAAGTGATTTTTCCTACATAATTTTTGATGTAGAGGCTAAATTAGGCCGGAGGAGAGGGACAAAGCAACTTTTGCCCTCATTAGTATTCAGGCCGCGTTGGCCCAGCCACGGCAGTTATGTATTTTTGCAAGTATGCATATAATTTATTGTGGAGAACACAATTTACATGGTAGTCGATGCCTGTTTTATAGCCTCACAAATAGATGTATGAACTCAAGCATATAATGGCCCAACCAGCAGGCGCAAATACGTTCTAAATCTTCTAAATGTGCTTCACAAAAATGTAACTGAGGAATATAAAACAGATCAATTCTTGCATGTTATATATTGGTTTTTGATTTACAAATCTAATCTGGGACATTTCTTCAGAAATGAGGGGATGTTCCCCCCCCCTCCTCTTCTACCAAGTCCTCCATGCACAGACCTCACCCGCTGGTCAGGTGCCGACAGGCACTGCCAGCTTCAGGACGTGCAAGCGTGCCCAAGTGTGGGCATGTTCCTGACAAACTGCCTGGACGCACACTCTAGGTATCCTGGGAAGCTGCAGACCTTGGGTGGAAGAGACTGAATGATCTTTGCTCCATCCGTGTGACCTTCCCTGCATCTGAAGCTGAAAATCGAGGAGGAGGGCTGCTGAGAGGTTCCCATGGGTGTGTGATATCTCTCAGGCCTCGTCCCTCTGGGCTCCTGCCTAAGTGGCCTATTTTCTCTGGCTCCCACGCTGGCCTCATGACTAATTAGAGCAGAAAAAGAAAATGAGTCTTAGAAATGAAATCAAACTCACATTTGCGGAGTTCCATTTTTAATATGTATTGAAAATATTTTATTAATTTATTGAAAATATTTTTATTAATTTATTTTCAAGTACATGTTTTTTAATGGCCATCTAAACTGTACTGTATGCATAAAATGGAATACAACACAACAAAGAAAATGAACACACTATTGCATACAACGTGGGTGGATCTTACACACATAATGTTACATGCAAGAAGCCAGACCCAAAAGAAGACCTGCTGTATGGTTTGATTTATATAAAGCCCAAAGCATGAACTAAACCAAACTGTAGTGTTTAGAGATGGCAAAACTACCAAGGAAAGCAAGGAAGTACTCTCTATGAAAGTCAGGATGGCAGCAGGGTGCCTGGGTGGCTCAGTCGGTTAAGGGCTAGACTCTGGGTTTTGGCTCAGGTATTCGTCTTATGGTTCATGGGTTCGAACCCCACATTGGGCTCTGTGCTGACAGTGCAGCGCCTGCTTGGAATTCTCTCTCTCCCTCCCTCTCTCTCTCTCTGCCCCTCCTCCACTCTCTCTCTCTAAAAATAAATAAACTTTAAGAAAAAGTCAGGATGGTGGCTATCCTTTGGGGAGGAGGGGTTAGGTGAGGCAGGGAGGGGGGCAATGTTCTAACTTTTACCTAGATGGTATTTCCATGGTTGTTCCATTGGTGATAAATTTCTGAACAGACTGCTCCTCTTTTTATTCACTTTTCTGTACATATATTATATTTTACAATAAAACCAAAAACATCCAGAAGGGTTTACAATGAAAAGCAAATGCCCTTCCTCCCCCCTCCTGTCCCCTGAAGGCAACTACTGGTAACCATTCGTGGTTGTCCTCTCCACGGCTCTAGAAAGATTGTGGAGCTTTTCAACCTCTCTAGAAAAAAACTGTTATAATTCTTTTTACTTCTGTAAGGTCAGTAGTAATGTCTCTGCCTCCTCCATTCCTGATTTTATTTTATTTTTATTAAAATTTTTTTAATGTTTTATTTATTTCTGAGAGAGAGAGAGACAGTATGAGCAGGGAAGGGTCAGAGAGAGAGAGAGAGAGAGAGACAGAGAGACAGAGAGACAGAATCTTAAGCAGGCTCCAAGCTCTGAGCTAGCCATCAGCACAGAGCCTGACGCAGGGCTCGAAACCCACGAACCGTGTGATCATGACCTGAGCCGACGTCGGACGCTTAACTGACTAAGCCACCCAGGCGCCCCTCCATTCCTGATTTTAAGAATTGGGGTCTTCTCACTTTTTTTTCTTGGCCATTCTTGCTAAACGTTTGTCAATTTTGTGGATCTTTTCAGAGAACCAACTTTTGGTTTTGTTGATTTTCTCTATTTTTTTAAATTCTCTTTCATTTATAGCCACGCCAGTCTTTATGATTTCCATCATTCTGCTTGCTCTGGGTTTGGTTTTGCTCTTCTTTGTCTGATAGGGTGAAGGGCTAGGTCCTTAATTTGAGATCTCCTATTTTAATGTAGGTGTTTACTGCTATAAATTTCCCTCCCAGGACTGCTTTTCCTGCATCTCATAAATTTTGGTATGTTATGCTTTTGTTTTCATTCATCTCAAAGTATTTTTTCATTCCCCTTGTCATTTCTTCTTTTATTTATTGGTTATCTAGGAGTACATTGTTTAATCTCCACATATTTGTGAATTTTCCAAATTTCCTTCTGTTCTTAATTTCTAATTTTATTCCACTATTGCCCAAGAACATACTTTATATTATTTCAATCTTTACAAACTTATTGAGACTTGATTTGTGGCCTAAGATATGCTCTTTCCTGGAAAATATTCCATGACCATTTGGGAATTTGTACTCTGTAGTTGGTGAGTGGAATATTCTAGTAGATCACTCTTAGAAAATAGTGTTGGGGTGCTGGGGTGGTTTAATTGGTGAAGTATCTGACTCATTTTTTTTAAGTTTATTTATTTATTTCTGAGAGAGAAACAGACAGAGACAGAGAATGCAAGTAGGTTAGGAGGAGAGAGAGACAGAGAGAGAGAGAGAGAGGATCCCAAGCAGGGTCCACACTGTCAGTGCAGACCTGAATCTAGGTGAGATGCTTAACTGACTGAGCCATCCATGCACCCCAGCATCCAACTCTTGATTTCAGCCCAAATCATGATCTCATGGTTCATGGGATTGAACCCCACATCAGGTTCTGCTGACATTGCAGAACCTGCTTGTAATTCTCTCCCCCTCTCTCTGCTCCTCCCCTGTTCTCTCTCTCTCTCTCCTCTCAAAATAAATAAATAACTTTGGGGAGCCTGGGTGGCTCAGTTGGTTGGGCCTCTGATTTAGGCTCAGGTCATGATCTCATGTTTGTGGGTTCAAGCCCCGCATTGGGCTCTGTGCTGACAGCTCAGAGCCTGGAGCCTGTCTTTAGATTCTGTGTCTCCCTCTCTCCCTGACCCTCCCCCCTCATGCTCTGTCTCTCTCTCTGTCTCAAAAATAAATAAAAACATTAAAATTTTTTAAATAAATAAATAACTTTTAAAAAGACAATAATGTCTGTTAGACCTGGTTGGTTTCTACTATTTTCCAAGTCTTCTGTTTCCTTGCTGATCTTCTATCCAATTCTATCCGTTACTTTAGTGGAATTTTGTATCTCACCTATGTGCTACTTATAATCTGCAAGTCACAGACAGTTTCAGGGACCTACAACCCAGGAAGAAGGGGGAGCTTCAATTCTACTGAGCTGAGCCACCCCATTTCTGCTCACCAATACAGTATATTCTCTCCCCCCTACCCCCACTGTTCTATAGCCTGGGGTCTTGGACTGCTGTGAATGCCCCCTTCAATCTCAAATATCCCCCACATTCCCAGGGTTACTAACCCTGGTGGAACAAAGCAGAACTGAAAGATGTCATGGACCCCATGCAGAGGTCAGTGCCCTCCTGGTATAGATAGTTAAACTGAGGCCCAAGGAGCAGGAAGGTCTTGTACTAGGTATCTTGGAACTGGATCTGCTGGTGTCTCATCATCTGCTCAGCTTATGCCACCATGACTGACCCACTGGTTGTCAAGAAAAAAAGGGACCTTTTGAAGTCACCCCCAGTGTCATTTCCATATGTAGGATGTGGTGGTAGTGAGCAGGGGCAGCATCAGAATGGGGATGGATAGACATCCTAGCACACTTAGAAAACCTATGCTTCCATTCCAGACTTACAACTCTGATCTGTGTGACCTTAGACAAGTCACTCTCTGCACTTGTTTCCTCTAGAACCATCATGATCACTGAGTCCCCACTGCACACCCAGTACTGTACACATACAATCTTATTCAATCCTCCCAACAGCATTGGAAGAGGTAAGTTCCTCTGGCATAGGAAGAAACTGAGGCCTCAAAAAGCAAAATAACTCCCCCAAAGACACAAGCATTCACTCATCACTCTCTGGTGGCTCCAAATCTATAGCACAGAGCTGTCCCTGCCACATGGCCTCCATTCACTCTTGGAGCATGGGTCCACATATTTAATGGTGGATTTGAAGTTAGACCAAGATTCAGATAATATGCATCACTGGGATTACTGTTCATTCTGTTAGATGTGGTCATGGCATGGTCAGTTATCAGTGAGAAATACATAGTGAAGTATTTCCACATGAAATGGCCTGCTATCTGGGATTTGCTTTCAACTACCCCAGCAAAAAAAAGGAAGGGACATATGAAACAGGATGGGCAAGACTGACAATTGTTGTAACTGAGTGATAGGCACTTAGGATTCATGAAACTACTCTCCAGTTTTTAATGTTTAAAATTTTTCAAGCATTAACAACCCCCTACCCCCAGGATTCTGATTCCAGACTGCTTGACGGGAGAGTTGGTGGGTCTCAGATAAACTGGGACAAGTCCCACACCCTTCACTGTCTTCAGGGTGAGAAGGAGTCTGGTCTTTTGGTGGAGCTGGCTGTGTTATCTGGAACGCACATGTAGCTGTGTGACCAAATGTATTTCTTTTCCTGCCCTGGTCACCTGCCAGTAAGACCTGAGGAAGCAGGAAGCCAACCCCAAATCCGAAGAGCCACTGTTCCCCAGGAAGTCGGAGAAAGTCCTTTTCTCCCTTGACCTAGGAGAGCTTTCCTAGATGGGCAACAGAAGGAATGGAGGCCTTTGCTTTAAATAACAGAGAGGGTGGATGGAATGGCCCTTCAGTTCCCTTCCCAGACAAACACACCCCAGCTGGGGGTCTCCACCTGCCAGGCAGGGGAGGGGCTGGAAGACTCAAGCTGGACTTCCTGGCCTGTATTTATAGCCAGTGTCCCCATGGCAACAAGCTAGTTAGAGGGTCCTCAGCACAGCCCCCTGGGGCCACTTATCTGCACCCCCACCAGGAGGGCAGCATTAATGGGCTACCCTGCCCTCCTCCCCTCTCCCAGCTCTCAGGCCCTCCAAGATGGCCCCCACATGCCCCCCCATCTCCCCGGTGTACAGAGCCCAGGAGACAAAGGGCCCCCATCCCTGTTGAAATACACACACACACACACACACACACACACACACACACACACAGCCTGGCTGCTCCCCTTAGACTGCTCAGATCTGAGGAGAGCTACTTTGGGTTTAGTGGGAAGAAGAGGCAAATATCTGCTCCCACACTCATCTACACACATCCACACACTCATAAACTCACACAACCTGGTAGGTGTGAGCAACCAGATCCCACCCACCCCTGACACACATACACAGAGAAAGTATCTCCAGTCTGGGAAGGTTCTGGCTCTGCTGGCAGGTATAATCACTCCACTGTAGCACTCCTCCTCTACCGGGTGCAATAGGTAAGTTGATGAGCCTCACTGAGCCCTGGTTTTCTCATCTTTACATTAGTAATAATTGGACCAACTAGCTATTCCAGTTGTAAATGTTAAATTTGATCACAGGAACACAGTAGGTGTTCAATTAATGCTTGTTCTTTCCTCCCAATGAACCCAGGCAGCCCTGTCTTTGGAAAATTGTTCTGGGTTCAAGTTAGGTTGGGGAGTCAGACAGTCTGGCAGGTGACTCTGAGCACTGCCGCTGATGAAACACCTGACCTAAGCAGTCGTGTGATCTCTCAGAGCCTTGGTCCTCTCATCTCTGGATGGCTGTTGAGGATTAATGGGATAATAAAACATTTAGTGCAGTGCTTGGTATGCCATCAACATTGTAGTAGAAAGAGTAATAATAACAATGACAAAACCAGGATGCGGATGAAGGCCAACACTGCCTGAATAGAGAGCTTACTGTATGTCCCCAGCTCTTTTTTGATGCACAAGCTTAGCTAGTCCTCGCAACGTCTGTGAGTGAGATAAAGTTGTCATCCCCATTTCACATATAGGAAAATTGAGGAAGCACTGAGAAACCCATTCAGGCCATAGAGATAAAAAGTAGGATTGAAGCCCAGGCAGCTTGGCTCTGCTCTAACCACTGGGCCACGATGCAGTGCCAGGAAGTGGTGCTGCTATTGTTATCAGACAGAGGAGCACAGAGGAGCTCAGCCTGAAAGGTAGACAGAGAGAAGTCTGAGAAGAGAGAAGTGAGGTTCCGAGAGAGACAACTCCTCACTGAGGTCATCCCCGTCCCAGTGGGTGCCTGGCGTCACTTCCCCAGTCTCATGTCTCCAGAGGGTCCCCACCTAGGCCAGAGCCTGCAGAGAGTCAGGGCATCTGCTCTGGCTGAGGGGAGATCCGAGGACTGCGGAGGCTGAGTCAGAGACTCCTGAATCCTGCCATCAATCCCCTCATGCTCTCTTTCTTTCATCCTTTTCTCCTTCCTTCCTTTTCTCTTACACAGATTTGATGGAGTTTCAGTTCTTTATAAGGCAATCTCTCATCCTCACCAACACTATGCTCCCCCCCGGCCCCACCCACCTACCTGGACGGCATACAATGGCATTTTCCCAGTTCTGCAGCATCCTTGACCCTGGCCATCCCTGCAACCACGTGGTTTCCTCACCTGTAAAACTGGGGTATTGCCCCCTAATTCACAGGGCTGTTATAAAATCCTGGCACTCTTCTCCCGCCCCTTCCCTGAAGCCTTGGACCCCTGGGTCCCAGGCTCATGCATTTCTTCTCTCCTCCAAGCATCAGGCCTTGTGCCAGGTCTGGCTACCATGTTTGATAAGGCCCTACCCTCAGACCCCACACTTGGCAGAAGGAAGAACCAAGCATTCAAGCAAGGAGGAACACTACCCTACACACAGAGCAACGTGGAGACAACCAGCTCTGCTGCTCCTCACTGTGGAATGCACATTAGAATCTCCTGGGAGTCCTGTGCCCAGGGAATACCCTGGCAATTAACTCAGGATTTCTGGGTTATGGTATATATGGGTATGTTTTAAATCCCGAGAAGATTCTGACACGTAGCCAGGGGGTTGAGAATCACTGCTGGAATAAATGCTCACAGGCATGGGCAGAGATGTCCAGGGCTCACAAGGAAGGCTATGGTAAGACAGGCCACTGGGGACACAATCTGACCTATGACTATCACTCACCCACCCACAGGCAGGAAACACAGAAAGGAAGGGATGATGGGGGCATCTAAATAGTGGGTAAGGTGTGATGGTGGGAGGAGAGATGGGAAAGCATGAAGACTCAGCAGAGGCAAGGGCCTCCAGTTAAATTCATTGTCAAGCATCACCCATCCCTGCAGCCCCTAGACACTGAAGCAGCTCCCCACATTGTCCTTGCCTCCCATTTGGCTAATGAAGTAGTTGCAGAAATGACATCATGACGGGGTTGCCTGTGAGACTGGAATGGACCACAGTATTTCATAGGATTCCCAGTCACAGTCTGGGTTATGGAGAGGAGGCAGAGCACAGAACCACCATTAGGGAAGGGTCTGGTGCCCACTCTGCAATTCGCACCCCCAAGTTCTGGAAACAGAAACATTAAAAGAAAAAGATAGACTTTTAGATTTATGAATTCTCAAAGCTGGAAAGTGTCTTAGAAATCAACCTGTCCAACTCTCCATACAGATGGGGAAACTGAGGCCCAGAGAAAGGCATGCTGGGAGTCACAAGCATCTAGGTGGCAATATTGCTTGTGAGATTTCCCTGCAGTCTCTGGGTTGAGGGTCAAGGATGGGTGATGTTCTCTCTTTGTTCTAAGAGGCTGCAGAAAATCATGCTGGAGGCAAGCGGAGTGAGTGAGAAAGTGGCTATATTAGTGTCCCAGGGCTCCAGCTACAAATGCCTACCAGCTTGGTGCCTCACAAAGCAGGCATGTGTCCTCTCATGGATCTAGAGTCCAGAATTCTGAAATCCAGGTATCAGCAGGGTTGGTTCCTTCTGGAAACTCTGAAGGAGAATCTGCTCCATGCCTCTCTCCTTACCTTCTAGTGGCTGCCAGCCACCCTTGGCTGGAGCTGCCTCACTCCAACCTCTGGCTCTTTGTCTCTCTGTGTCTCAAATCTCATTGTTTCTCTTGTAAAGACAAGTCATTGGATTTAGGGACACCCTACAGATGTGTACAGATGACCTCATCCAAGATCCTTAAATTAATTCTTAAACTAATTACATCTGCAAAGATTCTATTTCCAAATAAGGCCACATTCACAGGTATTGGGTGTTCAAAAGATTGAACACATCTTTTCAGAATAACACAATTCAACCCACTCTAAGGGCTCTTTGGGTCACTATGGAAGAGGGGAGAGCAGTAGTGTCCCCTGATCTGACCCTCTCAGCTCTGGCCTATCCTCCTGGGTCCAGCCACCTGGAGTGCCCACTGTATAACCAGTAACCTGAGACCAGTGCTGACTGCTGGCCAGCAGGGGCTGAGCCCAGACATGTACCGGAACACCAAGTGCTGGAGAGAGCAGAACACCTTTTGCGCACTTCCCGCATGTTGGGGATTATGCTGGGTGCTGGTGAGAGGGAGCCCAGTTCCTGTTTAGGAGGCTCTTAGAGTCTTGCTAGGGGGGAAGCCAGACTTACACAGCCTGAGGGTGTCTGGCAGCTTAGGCTGAATACACACTGCGGGGCAGAGAGTGCCTGGGGCTGCTGAGGGGACAAGAAGGAGATGAGGGAGGGTCAAGGGTGACTAAGGGTTAGCCTTGAATGATGAGAAGGACTTCAGAGGAGAGAAGTGGGGAGGACATTCCAATCTGAGCCCCAAATGCTTGATTGTGGGGGATGCATGTGGGGAGGGTCTTCCTCTGGAGCTCCCCAGGCCAGGTCCCAAGAGACCCTTACAAACCTGATGTCACTGGCTGTGGCCTCTGCTGACTGCTCCACTAGGTGCTGAGCAGAGAATCTCAAGGATGAGGCTGGCAAACAGTGGATGCTCAACACGTGTGTAGGCTAAGTGGCCAAATGGACAAAAACAAACCTCTAAGGGGAGAGGCTCTGAGAATCTTTGTTTGTTTTTGTTTTTAGAGAGAGAGAATGTGATTGAGAGAAAGGCAGAGGGAGAAAGAGAGAGAATCTCAAGCAGGATGCAGACTCAGCATGAAGCCTGACATGGGGCTTAATCCCACAACCCTGGGATCATAACCTGAACCAAAACCAGGAGTCAGACACTCAAGCCACTGAGTCACCCAGGTGTCCCAGGGCCCCAAGAATCTTGAGGTTGGGGATCACCCACCTACCTCGCCTTCAACACATGCCACCATCATTACTATTGATTGACTTGAGGGGTTCTTTGTGTACCACCATGCATCACACACACACACACACACACACCTCAAGGATTTGAAGCAGCTTGGAAGAAACACACAATAAGGTAAAATAAAACTTAAGTAAGTGGAGATGATATTAAGACCAAGGGAAAATGTGCATGGAGAGATCAGCCTTCAGCGCTGGTATCATCCACTGAGCACCTACTATATGCAAGACACAGATTGGCGATTCCCATTTCTCAAGGGAAAAGGGAGCCTGGCTAGGGAAGAGACTAGAAATTTTAGAATTTCAGAGTTTAGATTTTGAAAAGCTCCTAGAAGTGCCTGAATTCAATCTTCCACACAGAGCAGAATGCCCTGAACTTCATTCTTTCACTCATTTGTTTACGCAACAAATTCTTATTGAGCACCTACTGTGTGCCTGCTGATAAGCACTGGCAAGGCAGCCAGCCTCAAAATAATTGTAGTAATCTATGACTGCTCCATCAATCTCTGCTATTTATACAGTATTCTCCAAGAGTTGTCTTTCCGGTGGCTCCTTGCTATGACCCTGCAAGGAAGGGGGACATAGATGCAGAGGCTGGGATCCAGCCTGCCAGGGCCATTTAGTAAGAGAGGGTAGAGCCCAGGACCAACCCACCTTTCTGGAATGGGAGAGGGATTGATGCCAGATATTCTAGTAGGCCTTTCATGTACTCTATTTCATTTTCTGTATCATAATGCAGTGTGATCTTGGACTGCAAACTGAGCCTCTCTGTGGCTCCCCAACCTCATTTGTAAGATGAAGATAAATAAAAAGTAAAGAACCTAATGTGCCAATGTTGGTTTGACTAAAGTAACATGGTTACATAAAATGTTCACAATAGGGGAGACAGGGTGAGGGGCTTACAAGAACTCTCTACACTATCTTTGTAATGTTCCTGTAAATCCAAAATTACTTCAAAAGAAAAAGTGGATTTAAAAAAATTAAAAGACCATCTTATGAGTTTGTTGTGAGAAAGACTTACTAAGCACATTGTAAGTATTGGTGATTAGTACTTAATTGTCACAAAATGTTAGGATGGAGGTTTATTCATCTTTTTTCAGGCCAGCGTCAGAGAAGTTCAGTGACTTGCCTGAGATCATACAGATAGTGTCAGGGGACCCAGGATTCAAACAGAGGCCTGAAACACTCCGAAGTCCACCCTCCTTCTACCACACTTTGCCATCTATAATATTTTCAGACTTTTAGTGAGAAGGAAACAACCACCTCACCAGGGGCAGTTCTGCTAGTGAGGCTCTGAGTGTTGTAATGACAAATGATCAACTGTGCTCTTTCTGTAACTTTCATGGGTTGATCCTCATCTACCATTGGGATTGCTTCCCATAGCATAGCTAAGAACTCAACTGCTCAGGCCTTGATTCCAAAGACCAAATGGATGTCTGCCTTCCCCTCCCCCATTCTGGTCCCCTGAGCTGACCTATCTCATCTGCCCACTGTTACTCTTTACCTTATGTGAGGGTCTCCAAATGGGTTGGGGACTCTGGGTGGCTCAGCCATCGTCTTCCTCCAGGATCTGAACTACATGGTGCTTCTCATTTGCTAGGAGTCAGGTAGCATTTAAGCAGCCTCATCTGGCTGCCTGAAGGGGACAGAGGGAGCATGGCCCAGGCCACTGGGATGTCCCCAAATCAGAAGACACAAGTTCAGTCCTGGTGACTCTGCAGGAGTGTGGTCGCGGGCAGGCTGCTAGCTTTCCTAAGCCTCAGTTTCCTCATTTGTAACACAGAGAGGCTGATAGCAATACTTTGTGTCCCTACCTACCTCTCAAGCAGTCTCAAACAAGACAAGATGCCATAGCTCTAACCCCCCAAGTCCCTTATACTTCCTTATAATAGAGCACATCCCAGATAGGACCGTAACTTCAGTGTTTCTCCAATTTTCATGTATCTCCTTTCCCCACCAAAGACTCTGATTTTTTTTCTGAGGCAGCAATTATGTTTTATTTACTTTTAGGTCCCCAATGCCTAATAAGATTAATAGTAGAAAACACTTACATAGCTCTTACTCTGGTACAGGATCAACCCTGTGAGGTAGATACTATTTTACAGGGGAGGAAGCTGAGGCACTGAGAAATGTCTGGAACTATACCTGGCATATAAAAAGTATCCAATATCTTTTTTCGTTAGAGACATGGAAGGAAGGATAGGTGAGTTAAGGAGTGGATCGGTAGATGGATGGGTGGATGGAGGGACAGACAGATTGGTAAATGGGTGAGTGTATGAGTGGGTAAGAGTGGGTAGGCATGTGTAAGGTTGAATGGATGAGTGGAAGGGTAAATGGATGGATGGATGGATGGATGGATGGATGGGTAGATAAGTAGGTAGGCGATACATAGGTAGGTAGGTGGATGGGTGAATGTGGATGAGTGAATTGATTAGTGGATGGATGGATGAATGGATTGATGGAAGAATAGATGGAAGGATGGATCAGTGGGTGTATGAAAGGGTGGGTAGGATAGGTGCATATGGATGGGCAGACAGGTTGGTAAATGGGTGAGTATATACATGAGTGGGTAGGGGTGTGTGGACATGCAGAGAAATGAAGGGATGATTGGGTAGATGGATGGATGAGTAGGTGGGTGGGTGGGCCAGTGGATGGCTAGATGGCAGATGTGTGGATGAGTGAGTGAATGGATGAATGAGTCAGTGGATGGGTAGATGAGTGGACAAGGGCATGGATAATGGTTCAGAAAATGCTGGTGTTATCAAGTCCTGAGAGTGGAGAACTAACCTTGCACCATTTAAAGGGTATAGCTATTTAAAAATAGCAAAGAAACGTCTTCACCCTAATGGTGGGAAAACACTGGGAGCAGGAGTCCCCCATCCCAGATCCTTGGGCAGGTGCCATCTCCTCCCTTTCCCCATCCCCGCCCCTGACACCACCTCAGGGCAGCCCCCCACTCCGCCAGTGGATGAAAGGTTGGCAGAAGCAGCGGGTGGGCGCGCGGCTTGTTCCCTCATTGTCGGCAGCGGTAACCTTCCTCCCGGCTGCTTGTTCTGCGTAATGTTACACTTGTCTTCCTGCAACACTTGGATACCCGAGCCAATTTTGTCATGCAAATGAATTCAGCCCATTGTAAATCCTGCGGAGGGAGCGGTCTGGGAGGGAGGGGCGGGGCGAAGCTGAGCTGGGAGCGGGGTGGGGGGGTGGGGGGGGATGGCTTCCCAGATGCCCCTGCACTACCACAGAGGAAGAGGGTTACAACCTTTGTTGTGGCCTCTGGCCCTTCCGGGAATCCCAGACCGTTAGAACCGGATCAGGCTTTAGAGATGGATCATCTCCAATTATAGGTTAACAATCTGAGGCCCAGAGAGAGGCAGCGATTTAACACAGACACACAGCCAGTTAGCCAGGGCTCAGTCAAGTCTCCTGATTCTTAGCCAGAGCTCTCTCCACTAGATTGAACTGTCCCTGCCATTTTCCTCCATCAGAGCCAGCCCACTGGCCCCCAGTATGGCTAAATCTACCTCTCCATCCCATCTAACCTGGAAGATGACTCTGAGGCCTTCCAGAGGCCACCACTGGCGGGAAACTAGCTCTATTACAGAGAGCAAAATTGAAATGTGGACAAGGGACAGGTCTGGTCTGGAGAAGCAGGAGGGTCTAGGCAGGTGGAGCTCTGTCCAGGGATGTTGGCCACAGTAGGGCTGGGCTAACAGGTATTTCTGCTGGAAAGTAGGGATGGTATGCAAATGCCAAGTGTCTTGCCAAGGAGGCTGGGACAAGGGCAGGCTGGGATGGATGCCAGGATGTCATTGTCAGAAAAAGTAAGGAAGGGCAGGAGTGCCTGAACACAGGGAGATAATGACTGATTCAAACCACAGAGCTCCCGGGGGTCTCAAGGAGGGGAGCCCTGCAGGTGAGCTCACCTGAGAAGGGCAAGGGCAGAGGCACCACAGTACCTTGGCCCCAAACAGAGTGCTGGCAGCACACAGGGTTGGGGGAGAAAAAGGGGGAAATGGCATTTGTTTCAAGGCTGCAATATGCCAGGCTCCTCACACCATCTTCAGGTAATTCTTGCAGTAATCTGTGAGATAGAGGCTGCCCCACTTTATAGATTAGAAAACTGGACCTAGGGAGATTACATCCCTGACCCCCAAGGCCACAAGCTTGAAGTAGAGATTTGAATCTCAGTGCATGGGATTCAGGCATTCCAGAGTCTACATTCTTTCCACTCAGCATTCTGCCACTCCTACCAAATTCTGCCATCAGGAGTCAGCCTTTTACTGAACCAATGGACAGTTAAGGAAGGCAGGGTTTATGAGAGTAGTGGTCACTGGCAGAGCCCAACTTTCCAGAAGGTAAGAGTTTCAAGCTACTTGGAACCCTTGGGGGCTTCCAGTGAAGCATTAGATAAGGCCCGTCTCCTTCTGACATTTAGGGCTCAGCCCAACCTGTCCATTCCCAACACTCAGCTCCTGACCCAACATCCATTCTGTACTCCTCCTTGCCTCCAGGTCTCTGCACAGGCTGTTCCCTCAGCATGGAATATCCTTACCCACACTGTCAGCCTTCTGGTTTTTAAGGCTTGATTCAGTTTCCTCTGGACCCTCCTTGCCCTACCTTGACAGTGTTGGCTCCCTCTCCTAATTTACGTTAGCAATCTTTCCCACTAGTCCTAGAAGGCTGGGCAGCCTGCTACCCACCCAACACCATGACTAGGGCATGATAGGAGCTAGATAAGTGTTGCATACTGGAAGAAGGAAGGGAGGGAGGGAGGGAGGAGAAGGGAAGAGGGAGGGAGAAAAGGACTGTTAACCAGTTGGTCCTAGAAGGAGGATAGGGGGAAGAGGCAGAGTCAGATCAATCCTGACTCTGGAATCAGAACTGGGTTCAAGTCCCAGTTCTGATTTACTAACTTTGTGATCTTAAGCCTGTTAACTATGTCTCTCTGGGTCTTAGTTTTCTTGCTGTAAACTGGGGATGGTAATGCCCTCCTCTTAGGTGATTGTAAGGATGATAGAAGACACAACTTGTGACATGTAGCCAGTGCTCAACAGATGCTGAGTCCCTTAACCTACCCCCTGCCCAGTTTTGACTCTGGCCAAGTGCCCAGGAGGGGTGAATAGGGCAATGCTGGGGTTTGTTATACCAGGAGAAGCCATGTCTGGTGATTCCCCATTGTCCACACTACAGACTCCTTGGCCAGTGACCCTGCGGTGACCATATTCCCCCATGAGGGTCTGGGGCCCCTCCTCCTGACCTGACTGCATCCTCCTCCCATCCCCCATCACTAAATCCCTACGACGATGATAATGTCCCTTCTCAGTTGGCCTAAGACAACCAAATGCAGGAGATCAATCAACTGCTAAAAGTGTTCACACTCCTGAGCCTGGCCTAGGTCAGTCTACACAAACTGCAGACCAAAATGGCCTCAGATACAGCCTCTCTACAAGCATCAGTGCTCTCTTCTGCCTGGCCAGCCTCCCAGGTGAAAACAGGCTGGATGCTGCAAAGGGAAACAACTCCCCAAAGAGACACTGTCCTTTGTCCAGCTTTGCCTGGGACCTGCTGTGTGCTCTAGGGCCCAGTACCTTCCTTCTCTGGGCCTATTTCTCATCAGCCAGCTGAGAAGGATGGGCTCAGGAAACACCAAGGCCTCACCTTTATGGGAGCAGGAGACAAGGATAAAGCATTTGCCTATAGCTGAGACGCTTTTCCCCAGAGCTCCGCGTTGCTTGTTCAGATGGAGAAGGCACTGGGTATACAGAAGGCCTTATGAGCCGCAAGACAGACAGTAATTATAAAGATACTAACAGGTTTGGTGAGCACTTAATATATCCAATAATTGTGCTAACAGACTTTGCTAATTAATTTTATCAGTCCTTACAACCACCTTATGAAGTAGGCTACATTATGATCCACATTTCACAGATGGGAGAAGGGCCAGAGAGAAGGCTCCCATCCCAGGCTACAAAGAGCCCTGTTCTGCTGACCCCAGCCTCCACTTTCAGTATACAGCTTGACCAAGCCTGGCTTTAGGAGGGCTTGGCTTGAGGACATCTGTGAGCCTCTCTGCCTAGATGTGTCTGCTTCTCTTTGCTGGCTTTTTTGGGGAAAGAGAGATGTAGGAGGGTGGTTCCATGGTAGATGGAGGGAAGAAGATAGCCAGTGGGTTTACACACAAAACATGCTGACAGCATTCCACGGCACCTGGCTCCTCAGGGGCACTCCAGAAGAATGTGCTAGAAGAAGGGAGGAGAGAAGGAAGAAAGAGGGACCCACAGGTCCTAGATGCTAAGAGAATATAAGCCTCCACACTTCCATGTGGACAGTGGTCTGGCTTATGGGAAGCTTGCCTCTCAACAACTCCCCATGTGAGGCACAGAGCAAGATGGAAGACCCCAGAACCAGAAGCCTCCCTCACTGGGGGGCCTCAAGCACACCCGTTCCCTTCTCTGGACCTTGCCTGTGCCGTGTGGAACTGAACCAAAGAACTGCCTGCACCAGCCACACTGCTGTGCCACAAGCACCAGGGGCTCAAGAGCCCGGGGCCACCACCTCTCTCTGAGGGTGCCGTCCAAAGAGCACCCGGGCTGGGGTCTCTGATGACAGAGACCCTCTGGGCCATTCACACTGGGCTGCCCGCAGTCCTGACGCTGCCTTTCGCTTTTGCAGGCATAATGTATGCCCTGTGCTGCCGCCCCAGTCACTCAATCCCAGCCGGTCTGCGGAGGCAGAGATAGTCCTTAATGAGAAGGGCCCAGGCTTTATCTGCTTTCTACTTCAGCCATTATCTCCCCCAGTCTATAGACACGCAGTTACCTCTGACAATAATGCTCAGAGGCAACAAATGCTGATGAGTTTTCTATGCAGTCCGCACAATAAGTCTATCAAAACAACCTCGGAAAATTATGAACCCCCGTGACAGACAAATACAACCAGCTTCGGCGTGAATTTAGAGCCCCCAACACTACGTTTCTTCTAATTCTTCAGGCCTCCCTTATCTCTGCTGTTCCTCTTCTGGTGGGGAGATAACAGTAATTCTTCTCTGTGCTGGGTTTTTTTTTTCTCTCCCTCCCCCCTTCCTTGCTTTTTTTTTTCCACCCACTGAGTGAGATGTTTTCCATGTCTTTCTGCTTGCTAAAGATAAAGGGTTAAAGACCAACTTATGTTGGGTGCTGGGGAAGGGGGGAGGGGGCACGGGAGAGGGGAAAAAAAGTAATCAGCATTCAAGAGATTGCTATCGGAGAATCCGCGCAGAGAACAGTAATTTTGCTAGCTTCGGCGAGGGCTCTCTCCACTCTCCCCCCTCTTTTTTATGAATGCACATAATGCCTGGAGTGTTGGGGGCAGATAAAAGAATTAGCAGCAGCCAGGGGGACGGAGGCCCAGAGAACAGGGGAGAATTAGAATGTCTATCTTTGTCTCTTCCGGCTCATCCAGCCAGCCGAGGCTCCTGGCTCGTAAACAATTTAATCTTTTTGCTACAGTTAAAATACAAAGACAGCAAGCCTCCTTCTTCCAAATGGAAAAGGGAGGAGGAGCAGGACAGGAGGAGGCTTGGGGTGGGGGCTGGAGAGGGGGGCGCAGGACGAGGGAGAGGCAGATAGGAAAGGGCTGACACCACAAACTTCGCTGCTGCTGGCTTAACCCCTTGGCCTTGAGACCCCAGAACTCCCCCACACCCCTGCTCCCCTCACAGGGGACACAGCCTAGACCTGGTCTAGTTCAGCCCACCTCCAGGACTGGAGGCTCGGCCACTGGGGGCAGGTAGGTGGAATCTTGCTCCTGCCTAAGGTCTTTGGTCCTTTCTTTCAGGGAGGTGACAGCTCTTGGCCTTTCACCCCATGCTTCTTCCCCTGGTCTTCCTGTGGTCAAGACCTTTCCTTATACCTCCTCCAGTTCCTACCTCCCCTTCCCCTGGCTCCTTCTAGGCTCTGATGCGAGCTCTCAAGTCATGCGAAATGAGCATGTCTTTTCTTCCCCTCCAGGCTGCAACCTTCCAGAAGGAAGAGAGGACTACTGTGGCCACCATTGTGCTCCTGCACAAGGCAAGGATGGGGCTCTGGACCTGGAATGGGGGCCCCAGCTCTTCATCTACTGCCTAAGACCAGTGACGGAGAGGGGTGAAGATGGGATGTAAAAGACATGCTCCTTCTCTCTCCCTCCTGCTCTCTCTCTCTCTTATACACATACACACACACACATATGCATACACACCAGGAGAACAGAATTCCAGGGAAGAGCACAGCCCAGAAGGAGGAGAAGCCCTTCTCAAAGGACAGATCATTTTGAGGGGCCTGAAAAGAAGGCAGAAAGGCACGAGGCATAGATTAGGAGAGGTAGAATCCCTGCAAGCCAGGGGAGCCAGCAATCCATTCGACTGACCAGAGGCAGCCTCAAGGCAATTCAAATAGTCAGTGTCCCCCAAATGCCACACTGTGGTCACTCCTAGCCATTCCAGCTGGACCCTTGCCACCTACATCATGAAAAAAACAGTTTTCATAGGGCCAAGTTAGAAGCTGTTTCCTCCTCCGCTCACATCTCTCCTGCAGGGTGCCAATCCCAGTGTACTGGCATTGAATTCACTGCCTTCTCTTGCTTGAGAGCTCCTAAAGAGCCAGGGCCAGGGCCAGGTCTTCCCTAGCCCTGAATGCCCACGCCAGCACGTGCCTAGTTAAGCTGGGTGAATGTTTGCTGAGAGATTCAGTGGGTAGAGAGATGAGTGAATGAATGAAGTCAAGTGGAACAGGGCAGGGGGAAGTGGGTGGGGAGAGGAGACATTCTATGAGCACCACCCACTTGAAGAGGGGCGACTCAGGAGAGGGATGGAGGTATAAGGTCCCAGAAGAAGAAAAATGGGGTGTGGCCTAAGAGCTGGTCCTCTGTCGCCAGGCTTCACCAGCCAAAGCCACTTAGTTAATGAAGGGAACCAAGGCAATGATCAGGACTCAAGCCAGTTGCATCCCTGCTGGAGCTTAGCCACATTGAGAGAATTCTCCCACCTCTCGGCTTGGGGCCCTTTCCTGGAAGGCACAAAGGAAAAGCATGGGTCTTAGGGTCAGAAGATCTAGGATCACCATCTAGAGCTGAGAGGTGACCCTTGTTGGCTGCATAAACTCAGTAGGTCTATGTCTCTGAGCGTCAGTCCCCACCTGCTTAATGGAAAGAGTAATGACTTGTATACCTTACAGGGTTGGGTTAGTGCACAGTAGGGACCCATCGTGTATTAGTCACTCTTGAGTAGAAGAAGCAATGCCTTGTAATGACAAGCATAACAAACACAATAAACCAAGGATGCCAAAAACACTTCAAATCTCCACAAAGAAACTTTCACTTATTTTTTTTTTTCAGTTACTCATCTTATCTTTACTCTTGACCTTAGCCCAGCCACATTGGAAGGGATAAATCTGCTTTCTCCAGCTCCTGTGTCCCCTCCCAAGGCTGGTGAGGGGATGCTCAGGAGAAGCTCTTTGGAGGTTCTAGGAGGTAGGGGCTAGTAACTCACTCCAAGGTCTGCAGCTTTGCAGAGAACCTCCAGCCTTCTTGCTTTCCCGTTCACCTTTTTCATGTCTGTGACCTGGACTAAACTGTCCCTCTAGTCCCAATGCCAAGCCCCACGTAAATATTCATCCTTCCTCCCCCTGACCCCAGTGCTATCCTGAAAGTGACCCCCAGTGTAGCTGAGGAAACATCGGAGTGGAACACAGGGTGTGAATATAGATTTTTATAAACAATATTCAAATAATAATGTTTAGTGTTTATATCTTAATCAGAATCATTTCTTTTATGTACATTACAAACATTACATTTGTACATTACAAATGTACATTAAATATATATAATCTTGGTACTGTCCTAAGCCAGGGTATCCCAAATTGTCCATATGTCAGAATCACTTGGGCAGTTTTAAAAAATACTGGATTCTGAACCCAGGCCTAGAGATTCTAAATCAATATGAGATGGTGGCAGGTTTTGGAAGCTGGGCTTGGAAAAGTAGATTTTTTTAAAGATCCCAGGTGATTCCATGGAGAAGCCTAATTCAGGGTCTGTTGTCTTTGCATGTGCACACACACAAATAGGTTTCCTTTATTCATTAATTCACCAAATACTTTCTTTTTTTTTAATATTTTTATTTATTTCTAGGAGAGAGAGAGAGAGAGACAGCGTGAGCAGGGGAGGGTCAGAGAGAGAGGGAGACACAGAATCTGAAATAGGCTCCAGGCTCTGAGCTGGCACAGAGCCCGACGTGGGGCTCGAACCCACGAACCGCAACATCATGACCTAAGTGAAAGTCAGACGCTTCACCGACTAAGCCACCCAGGCGCCCCTCACCAAATACTTTCTGAGCACCTGCTATCTTTATGTGTGTTGGGGAAGGAAGGACAAAAAGAAGCTCTAAGGCCCACAGGGCACAAGAAAGCAATATCTATCCTGCCAATACAGATTCCCCACTCCCCAGCCTTAGTCCAAAAACCTACCCAGCACTGATTTCTCTCCTACTGATACCTGTAGGGTTAGTGCCCCTTCTCCACTTAGGAACAGAGCGAGAATATACATTAAGTAAGAATCTACTAAGTTCTGGGGCACCTGGGTGACTCAGTCGGTTAGGCGACCGACTCTTGGTTTCGGTTCAGATCATGTACTCATGGTTTGTGGGTTCGAGCCCCATGTCAGGCTCTGTGCTGACAGCACGGAGCCTGCTTGGGATCCTCCCTCTCCTTCTCTTTCTGCCCTTCCCCTGCTCGCTTGCACTCGCTCGCTCTCTCTCTCTCTCTCAAAATAAATAAATAAACTTAAAAAATATTTAACAAAAGAATCCATTAAGTGCTAACCACTGCATCAGGGAGTTAACTCTACACATGATCTCATCTAACTCTCACAAAACCCTCCTCGTATGGTAGCCATTATCACTTGCCTATTATTAATGAGGAGATAGAGACACAAAGAGGCTGAGGAATTCAGCTCACAAAGCTACGAAGGGGCAGGGTCATCTCCCCCCTCACCACCACCCAACTGTGGGCCACAATTGTGCAAGGTCTTGGAATTGTATTTCTTCGCTATTAATCACACTGCCTGGCATTCAATCATTCAGTCATTCATTCAGAACACCAATAAACCACCCACTGGGTGCAAGGTACTTAGCAGTGGGGAACAAGTAGTACAGAGAAGTGCGAAGTTTTGGAGGGGAACTCAGACACTGCACAAATAATTCAGAGACAAGGTATGTGTCCATCCCAGGAGAGAGGCAGCAGCAGGTTATCAGTGCTCAGTGGAGAGAAATTCCTTCCAGCTTCAGGGACTCAGAATGCCAGAAATCCAGAGGTCCTTGGCAAACATAGAGGTCTTATTTCATCAGAGAGGTGAAGCACCTCACCCAAGTTCACACAGCTGGGTGCGCCATAAATATGTGATGAATCGAATGAGATTATTCACTAACTCCAATTACATCTTAACCACTAATGACTTGGCTCTGGCTCCCCTAATGGGATTTCCTCCTTGGACATCAGCCTTCCCTCCCCCCTTCCGCTGACATTGGCCAATTAGAGAAGGGCAGGTGCTGTGATTGGGGTCATCGTGAGAGGAGATAGAGAGGAGCACAGCTCACCCAAGCTGAGGCTGAGAAGGAGGTGAGCAGTTTCAGGTGCTCACAGCCTCTTGTGATGAAGAGTCTGAGAAGAGTTCACTCAGGTGAAGAGAGGGGCAGACGTGGGAGTCCGGTTTCCCCACCAGGAACACCCAGGGAGGACACCTGCTTTGCACACAGCACCTTTTATGCTCCATGTCAGAGATCACCAGGCATGGGGAGAGGCATGAGGCTACCTACAGAGAGACATTTAGGCAGACCTAGCAGACCTGAAGACCTAGACAAGGTCAGGGAAAATACCCCCAAGAAATACACATATGCCTGAGAATAAACCAGGTACTGTTATACACAGAGCCACAAAACTAGCTTCTGAGAGATTCACAGATGCAGAAAGATGTAGGCCGACACAAAAGGATTTGGGGGCAGAGTCAGATATCCACCCACGTATTTCACAGAAATGTATTAGACACCTACTATGCACAGGCACAGGGAGATAAAAGACAGTCTTTGCCCTCACAGAGCTCATGATCTGGTGGGAGAGAGAGCAAACATGGAAATGGCTATGACAACAGAGTGGGCAAAAACCATAAAGATGAAAAGAAGCAGCCCAGAAAAGTATAAAAAGGCAGCCGGAGAGAAAAAGACACAAAGAGAAACCCAGAGGTGCTGAGAAAGAGGAAGGCAGAAGCCAAGACACACAGAAGTGCTTAGAGAGAGCATGAGAAAGAGGCATCCACAGATGTGCACTCATGCACACACACGTGCACACACACGCCACTGCCCTTTGCCTGCCAGGAGTAGAGACAGCAGACCCAAAGCTTTTTCCTGTGAGGAGGTGGGAGTGGGGCGTAGGGATAGCTAAGCTTTCTCCTTCAGGGGAGCAGCAGGCTCAGGTGGGGGAAGAGCCAGGCCCTGGTAAAGGCAAACAACGTCTACAGATGTGTGTGGGTAGATGACAGGGAGATGACAGGTGCTGGGCCTGCCTCCCATTCCGCAACCACCCTGGGAGCCAAGGCCAAGGGCCCAGCTCCTGCAAATTCTCCACGATGGCCATGCTTGAGTCAGCATCCGCT
Source organism: Hyaena hyaena (assembly GCF_003009895.1). NCBI lineage: Eukaryota > Metazoa > Chordata > Mammalia > Carnivora > Hyaenidae > Hyaena > Hyaena hyaena. The sequence continues at coordinate 212,316 of NW_024081199.1, read as the reverse complement.
ACGCCAAATCAAGAGCCCTTCAGTTGGCCCAGTGCGGAGTCAGGGGTTCTCCTCACCTTAAGAAAGTCCCCAGTCACCTAATATGGAACCACAGAGTCCTTAGAGCTAACATTCTTTGGGTCTAACTTAAATCCCTTGCCTAATGCCAGTGGTTCCGCGCAGGAGCTCAAGGCCACAGAGCAGGTGTGTGCATGCTGTCTGCTCATTCCCATCACCTGCCCAGAAGCTGGCCCACCAACAGTCACCTGAAGTAGCACGCCCTCAGAGAGGCTCCAGGCCCAGCTCTACCATACAGAGTAAAAGTGAGGGTAGGGGAACTTCCCCAAAGATTTCTCAGAGATGGATCTGGAAAGCGGTCCTGACTCCTCAAAACCCACCCCCTTCCCCCCAGCAACCTGGCCAACAGCTAGTAGGAGCAGTTTGCCCCTGGCATACATGAACGCAGCCCACACACGGGACCAGATGGGTTTGGGTGCGGTCTTAGGGGAGAGAAGGAGGATGTGAGCCTGCCCCGGCCACCCCACACAACCCCACCTCATGGAACAGGCTCAGACACGAGCCACCCTGCCCCTGTTCGCCCCCTCCCACTACCTGAGCAGCCCTGGGTCACCTCCTTTTCTCAGGCTCCTCTTGAGCACCCAGTTTCCCTGTCCGTTCAACAAATTGACGGCCTCCTTACCCAGCTTAGCACTGGGTTTGCAGCCGTGACAAAAAAAACACAAAACTCCCCCAAGGAGTTGGTAGGCGGGCGAGGGAGGGCCACCTCGGGTAAACACCCCACAGAGGGCTCCATCGGGGCACACCCTCCCCGCGACCCCCGACAGGGCCTTTCCAGACACCTGTCCCCGCCCTCCGCGCTGCCCTCTCCTCCCCGCTACCGCCCAGCTTTGAGCATCCTTTGACCCAGCTGTTCCGACGCTGCGATTCCCCGCGCACTCGCGGGCCTTTTGCCCACCCCGACTCCGACCCCCACGTCGACCCGGCGCGGGCCAGCCCAGCCTCCCTCCGCCTCTTCCGCCGCTAGGCTCTGCAGCCTCGCGCGCGCCGGTTCTGCCCAGAGCGCGTGCGCGACGTCCGCCCCCTGGGGCGCGCGGGCGGAGGCGCGCAGGGCTTGCCCTCCGGATGCTAAGTGTGAGGACCCAGGCTTAAGTAGCGTTTAAGGCTGCCCGGGAAGAAAGAGAAGGCCAAACAGCCTGTTTATTTCGCTCCTTCCACTATCCCCATCACAAGAAGAGGGAAAGAGTGAGAGAGAAAAGGGGGAAAAAACACCCCCAAACAAACAACTAAACCAAACCTCACTGCAATTAGGAGACCCGGCTCGGGGAAAAAGATATGTATTAAATGGATGTTTCTGCACAAAAACCCTAGGCTGACAACATCTCCGGCCTTGTAAGGGGGGAAATGACCGTGCCTCGGTGTTTACATAGCCGAAATCAGGGGGAATTATGCTGTCATACTGACAGCCGTAGGAGGACAATTTTAAAATTACACCGTTCAACACCTTTAATGATTTGTAACAGAAGAGGTGTGGCTACTCCTATTAAATGTGTTGCCAAATCAATAAAAGGGATAATTGGAGTTGTTAGAGCAAATTATAGCAGCGTCTCTTCTGTTGCTGTACAATGTTCCCTTGTAAACTGCTATTACAGGCAGCGCCGTATTTCTCTCTTATTTGGCCGCTTTGTAATGAGTTGGCATTTTGCAGTATAATAGTTCCACTTTCTTTTATGGAGCTCTCACTTTAACTTTTTCTCCTTTGTGCAGCCTATAATTTCCTCGCCCTCCCAGCCTCCCTGCCTGTTTTCAGAGGTGGCCGCGCTGCCTGTCAGCAGCCTCTGGGTGATAAACTATATTATTTCACATTATTTTCAGGCCTTTTCAATTGGCAGTCGGATGGGGTTGAGGGGTAGATGGGCCTGAGGGGATGGGGCTGTGGGAGGGGGGCGAGAGAAGAGACAGGGCCGGGAGGAGAACTAAAAACGCACAGAAATGGAAAGGGAAAGGGATGAGGGGGACAAGGCTGACCTTGCTCCCTGGGGCAGGGCCCTGGGCCCTTAAACACAGGACTTGCCAGAGGGTTCTGAGCTGGGCAGAGACTCTGGCTGGTGGCTCAGCTACTGGTGTGAGGGGGTATGCAGTACCGGCCAGACCCCAGCTTCACCCTCAGCGCCCCAGAGCCTCTGCCTTTCCGTGCTCCTACCAACAAGACAGCTCAGGACTAAGGAGCTATTGTTTCTCCCTTCCCCTCACCCACCTGCTCTATCAGAGGCAAGCACCCAGAGCTTGTGCCAGGCAAGCTTGCACCACAGCAAGAACGTAGGAGCTGCATCGCGGGGAGCACGTTGGGACTCCCAGTTGGCTGATTCTTAGAGGATGGATGGGCCATTGCCATTGTAGACAAGTCAGAAGCCACAGGAATTCTGAGGACCATGGTCACAGCAGAGGCAGGGAGATGGGGCCTGCTCCAGACCTGTTCCTGGGGAGCCATCAGGAGTCCAGAAGCCTACTTCCGGTGTCCCCTCACATCACCCACATGCTTTGGCCCCTGGCTGGAAAGAACAGGGTCCCCTGGGCAGCTCAGGAACCCCTTCACTGTGCGTATCACTCAGTTCCTGAGACAGTGACAAAAATCCTGTCCCAGACAAACCTCACTCTGTCAGTCCCTGCGTTGGACTACAGGACAATCAATCCAAATTACCGAGAGGTCTCCATGAGAGACAATTGGAAACGAAACACCACTTTATTACTTCCATGGAGCCGCCATCCCTGGAACCCATCTGCTGCCAAGCAGCACGGCAGTAAGACCCGCTTGGATGAGCAGATAAGACTTGATGGTGAGCAAATAAGATCCATTTGCAATGAGCAGCATCAATTTGCTTGCCAACAATGAGCAAAGTCCTAATTCTCTTTGGTAGGTGCCTTGTGGCCTTTAGAGTGTCCTCTTGTTTCCAGCTTCCTGGTTCAAGCCGACTCTTCTCCCAAGAGGGCAAATGAAAGCCGACTTGCCTAAACGCAACCCGAGGAAGTGTTAGATTACTGAGGTTCGAGTGAATGCCATTTAGCACTGTGACAGATTTCCAGGTACCTGTCGCCAAATTTCCTAATTTGAGCAATAATCAGTCCCATAAAATCCCAGCAAAATGAAACTATGTGGATAGTTCCACAGCATCTGCTTTTAGCAAGAGCTGGCATTTTTCTTTATACTGGTCCATACTAACAGTGCTTCAGGTCAACCAATAGTAAACTATCGATCTAACTGATGTTAACCATCTCTGATATTCCAGGCACTGTACTGAGTGCTGAGGTGAACGAAACACTGCCTTCTGGGGGCTGCCCTGGGGAGCTGATAACAGCAACAACAATGATCATAACATAGTACACTCCTTACACTAGAATTGTGCAACAGTGGCAGCAAAGTGCTTTATCAGAGGCAGTAGGGTCTGGCGGTGGATAGAGTCAGGAAACCTGGCTTCTAGCCCCAGGTGTGCAACCTAAAGGTATCTTTCCTCTCAGAACTTCAGATGATTCCTCTGTAAACTAAGGACATATGTACTCATTCAACAACTACTAATTGAGGACTTACTATATGTTGGGTACTACATTAGGCACCAGAGATACAACAATGAGCAATTAAGGCTTTCTCCTATGAAGCTTACAGTCTTGTAGCAGAGACAGCCATCAATAAAGTAGTCACATCAGTATATAATTATAGAATGTGTTGGATGTGGAGAAGGAGAGAAGTATGAGCTTATTTGTAATAGCCAAAAACTGGGAACAACTCACACGCCCAAAAGTGGCCAACATGGCTGGAGGGCAAGAGGGGAGTATGGTCTAGATAAAGCTGGAGAGATGGGCGGGGGTTCTGGGAAGGTAGAAACAGGTCAAGGATTGGCTCTTGATTCAAAAGATAAGAGAGTGATGGGTTTTAAGCAAGACAGTAGCGTGATCCAACGTACATGTTAGGAACACCACTAGCTGCAGATATACTGGGCAGACAAGATTAGAGAGGCCCAAAGCAGGAAGGTCAGGTAGGTCCTTCCCAGTGCTCCGTGAGAGCGTTAACTGTGGCTTGCAGCAGCAAATGAATGGATGCCTGACATCATTCATCACCGAAGAAACACTAAGTACAACCACTGTGAGAGTTTGCTACATACCCATCAGACTGGCTGGAATTTAAGAGAGTGACAATTCCGAGGGTATGAAGTGACTGGAACCCCCACACGCTGCCTGTGGGAATTTAAATTAGTACAACCACTTTGGAAAAAACATTTGGTAATAGCTATTAAAGTTAAATATAGGTATGTCCTATGGCCCAGAATAAGTCCACCAAAAGACATGAGCTTTATTTGTAACAGTGAGAAGCCAAGGACAACCCATGTCCAACGACTGCAGAATGGCCAGATTGCGGTATAGCCACACACTGGAACATTACACAGCGATGAAGAAGAATGATCTACTGATACAACCACATGGATGACTCACAATAGAAGAGAAGATATACTGCCTGTGCCTATTTACATGAAGTTCAAAAACAGGCAAAGGGGTTCTCTAAGAAGAGGGGTCAGAGTTGTTGTCATCCTTGGGCGGGATAATGACTGTGAGGGAAGAGAAGAAAACCTGCTGGGACCATTCTATATCTCCATCTGGATGGTGGGCACGCTGATGTAAAAACTCATCAAGCTGCACATTTATAGTTTGCACACTTCACTAAATATGTTATACCTCAAAAAAGCTTACTAAGAAGAATTGACAGCGGCTTGGACTAGAAAGGTGGCAGAGGCACTGGAAAGATGAGGACAGGATGGAGAGATATTCAGAAGGTAAAATAATGCCTACCTGACTTACATCATCAGAGTGTGCTAGGACTGAATGAGATAACGTACAGGAAAGGCTGTCAGCCCTGTGGCTTTCTTGCTGTGAAAACTCCAACTAAGACCAAAGATTTCCAGGCTCAAAGCTAATTTGTTCTGAATGGGCCCACAACTAACACCAACCTCCCCACACCACAGGGGAAGAGCCCAAAGTATGGAATATCTAGCTTTCTAGAAGGCGTAGGTTCAAATAGAAGGTGCAGCACCAGCCTGGGGACCAGCTAGGCTGGGAGACACCCACGGCTTCCTGGTAGTAAAGAGGCCACTTGCTTTCCAGCGGCAGCAAAATCACTAGTGGCTGCCCCCAAGTCCCTCCTTATCCTAATTGCGTTGAATCACACCATTTTCATGGGATAAGGGGATTTCCATGTATCACACGCGGTTGCCGTACTGGATGAGACTGCGGTAATAAAATAGGACGAGAGGTCCTTAGGGGAAGCCACAGAGAGCTTCCCAAGTGCCCTCTCCACGATCACGTAAGGTAGGCGTTTCCAAAAGATGAGAGCACCAAAGCTCGGAAAGGGGAGGTGGTCGCCTAATCCAAGCTGGCAGGAGCAGAGTTGAAACTTGAACCAGACCTTCCAACTCAGTGACGTTCTCACCACACTGCAGCCACCCTGTTGGCCCACTGGTGGTGGTCCCTCCTTCCTCCACAGCCCAAGCTCTGACAACATTACCCGTGGCAAGGCCAAATTCATCGTCCTTGACAGCCATAGGCTCAAATGCAAAGGGTCACTGGTAAGTAACTTCATTCAGCCACTCCCCCCCCTCCCAATTTTTTATCCTCGGGGTGGTCATTTCATGGCTCACTCATCTTGAAGGTCCCCAGGGAGCAGTGCTGCTCAGAAGGAGACAGTCCACGGGGGCACTAATGATGCAGATATGGGCAACCAGTCATATCTGCTCTGAAAGTTTTTCAGGCCAAGATCATCCTTATTATGGTCGATAGCGTGGAATTGCAGGTCTAAATCAAGTTCCTGTTTGTGAGCATGATGGATACAAAAAAGCCCTATCTTGAGGGGAAACCCTGAGTTTGCCCACAAGGGGGCCCTCTGGTCCACCTGCACACACAGGAGGGGAGACCTTCCAGATGGGGAGAATGTTTATACATACCCTTAACTTTTGTCTTAGGAAGTCTTCCACTCTTCTGGATTCCAAAGCCTGAGAACCCCTACCCCCACCCTCAGAGGATGAATTGAAATTCCAGGCCTCCTTCTTCACAGAGGATAGTGAGGCCTTGGGTATGTATTTCTCCAGCCCAGAGCAAATGCCCAGCTGAGGGCAGTCAGTAAACTCAGTCATGCAACTCTTGTTCTTGGGGTCATGAGTTTGAGCCCCATGTGATACAGAGTTTACTTATAAAAAAAAAAAAAGTTAAGATAAAACTTTTTCTTTAATGCAATTTCATTTGCATTTTGAATCCTCATTCCACTGGCAGTGGAAAAACATTCAGTCTCAGACATTTTTGGGTTTTCTCTAGCTCTTGTCCTTATCCTAAACTTACTTCTAAGTCACAGGGGCCTTACATAGTGCTGAGGCCAAGGAGGAGCCAGGCAATCCAGCATGGTATCAGTCCACCTAGACAGCCCCTAAGAGGACACTCTTTTTTGCCCAAGTAGCACCTTCAGTTCTGTGCTCTTTCAGGCCATGATGGAAGGCATATTAGTGACTCCACTCCTCTTACCTGGGCGTGGGATTCTCCACAAAGTCATCTAAATGCCAACTTCCTGGACCCACCTCTCTGCCAAGCCCTCTTACTTCTTAGGGGTCTTCCTGAGCTCAGGCCTCATCTTCTGTGGTAGAGCAAGCCTAAACTCTCAGCCAGGAAATTCAGTCCATTCCCTTGAGGACTTGAAGCTTTGAAGACCGAAGGCCAAACCTCATGATTCCCACCCTCAAGCCTCAACCATCCCTCCATGGAGGCAATGCTATTGAGGGGTGAAGGGAGGGACAGTTAGTAGGGGAGAAAAAAAATCAATAAACATTTCAGAAATATCCTAACACAGAAGTGATATTTAAGAAATACCTTCATTCAATAACAGATATTTATTAAACACCTAGAATATGCCAAGTACTATGCTGTGGTAAAGAAAGAAAGAAAAGGTCCAATATGCTAAAGAGGAGACAGTGATATAAAATAAAACTCAGACTCTGGCTTCACACTGCCCACATTCTAATCATACTTTGTCATTTCCATCCTGTGACCCCACAAAATCTCTGAAACTCTAACTGTAGTTTCTTCATCCATGAGATGGACTCAACACATGATATGGTAAATGCAGTAATATTTGTATTTTTCTAAAGTGCCTAGGAACAGTGCTTAGCACACAGTAGGTGCCTAATAAATGTGGTTTCTATGCAAAGGAAACTGTCAGAGCACAGAAGAGAAATGAGTGGGTGCCAGGCAATGTGAAAGCAACAAGGAAGCATTCCTGATTTTTTTCTTTACTTTAAAAATACACTTAATATATTAAAGAAAAAAAGGGGACGCCTGGGTGGCTCAGTCGGTTAAGCGTCCGACTTCAGCTCGGGTCATGATCTCACAGTTTATGGGTTTGAGCCCTGCATGAGCTGACAGCCAGCTCAGAGCCTGGAGCCTGTTTCAGATTCTGTATCTTCTTCTCTTTCTAACCCTCCCCTGCTCACACTCTCTCCCTCCCTCCCTTCCTCCCTCCCTCTCTCTCTCTCTCTCTCAGAAATAAATAAAAAATCATTAAAGAAAAAAATATACTTAAGTATACAGAACAAAGGCAACAACCATAGTTCCCCCATCCAGAATTAACCACTATTAGAATCTTGGCACATCTGGGCATCTTGATCTAGACTTTTTTTCTATTTTTTTTTTTTTTGGTAGGCATTATCCGTACTTGTTATAAAGAATTCAAACAATGACTAAAAATTCCAAGCTGAGTGCAAACAAATTCACCCCAAATCCCACCACTTGGGTCATTGATGGATTTTAAGTCTGTGGACTATGGGGGTGATGAAGGGGTCTGTGTATTAAAAACATCACAGGCTGCCAGGTGGAAGAGAGTCTTGGAGGCAGACCAGGGAGGAGGCGGGAAATGACGAGGACCCACCCCAGGAAAATAATAGGATGGACTGGATTTGACAGACAGCAGGGGCATATGCTCCAGTGCGCTTTCTAAACCCTTTCCTTCTTCCAACTAAATCCCTAGAAAACCACATACCTGGACCACATTAGGTTAGCCTCTTGCAAGATCGCCTTCATTGAGTCCGAGCTTTCACATTGTGCCCTCAGCTTTTATTGAGGGCAGATACAAGAAACAGCCACATGAAGATCAGGGCTGCACCTGCTGTAAATTTGCAGTGGAAGGGCTTTGTTCATTATGCTGCTCCAAGTCCCCAAGCAGTGCCTCGGGTGATGCCTGCCTGTTTGAATGTAGTACCAGGGAACAGTTTGTTTCTCTTGAAAAACAGTGGCATACTTTTTTTTCCTCCCAGATAAAATTGGTTCAGACAATCTTTTTCTCCACATAAAATCCCAACCTCCCAGACTGGAAATGATGTAATCCAATATATTTCCCTTTTTGCCGTGGTTGCCAAGAGGCTCAGAGCATAATTTCATGTTACATCAGCTCTCTGCCTAAACACATTTTCCTCTTCATTGTTTTCCCATTTCAATTTCAATGACTTTGTTTGCAAATGTCTCTTTTGAGAAAATCTTTTATGAAATAAGAATTCTCACCATAGAAGCTGGTAGACAATAGGTATTCAATAAATGTTTGATGAATGAATGAAGTAGTAAATTTTAAAAAGCCAGAGTTTAATTCTGCTTGAGAACAAGCAGGGTGATTCAGAGGCAGATACCTCCAGTGGTTATGGGCACAGCCCACAGGAAATGATGGGGCATATAAGGAAGTAATAAGAAATTAATGGAAGAGTCTCTCCTGGACTCAGCGAACATAACTGTTGCCAATAATTGGAGCCCAATTACTATGTAGGAGACACTGAGCTGGTGAAGGGAAGAAACAAAAATGTGGGGTATGTGTGTTTGTGTGTGATCATCTGAACAATCCTTGGCAACAACTACCTTCACTGCCTATCAAATTCCTACCCATCCTTCAGCAAATAAAACAATCATCCCTGGATCCCCCATGATTATGATCATAGCCCATTGCATGTATGCAGTGCCGTATAAACTGTGTGAACATATAGCCCTTCATTCAAGTCTTGCAACAACCTGTGAAGTGAGTGATATTAGCATTGTTCCTATTTCACAGAGGAAAAAAATTGGGGCTTTCAAGCTACACTGTCCCATATGGTAAGCTACTAGTCATAAGTAGCTACTGAACACTTGAAATTTGGCCAATCTGCATGGAGATGTGTTCTAAGTGCAAAACACAAAACAGGTTTCAAAAATAGTACAAAAAAATTATAAAATATCTCATTAATAATTTTTATGTTGATTGCATATTGAAATGATAATATCTTTGTTATATTAAGTAAGGTTCCTCAAAATCAGTTTCACCTGTTTTTTTTTTTCTTTTCTTTTTCATGAGAGAGAGAGAGAGCATGAGCAGAGGAGAGAGGCAAGGGAGAAAGAATCCCAAGCAGGCCCTATGCTCAGCGTGGAGCCCAATGCAGAGCTTGATCTCATGACTCTGGGAGCTTGACCTGAACTGAAATCAAGAGGCAGATGCTCGGGGCGCCTGGGTGGCTCAGTAGGTTGGGCATCTGACATCGGCTCAGGTCATGATCTCACAGTTCGTGGGTTCAAGCCCCGCATTGGGTTCTGTGCTGACAGCTCAGAGCCTGGAGTCTGTTTCAGATTCTGTGTCTCCCTCTCTCTCTGCCCCTCCCCCACTCATGCTCTGTCTCTCTCTGTCTCAAAAATAAATAAACTATATATATAAAAAAAAAGAGGCAGATGCTCAACCAACTGAGCCATCTAGGAGCCCATCACCTGTTTCTTTTTAACCTGTGACTGTTACTAAATGTGGCATACAGCACTGCCCTGGGTCAGGGGCTGGCAAATATCTTCTGTGAAATATTTCTGAAAAACAAGATAGTAAATACTTTAGCCTTTGTGAGCCATGTGGTCTCATTGCAACTATGAGAACCTGCCACTATAGTGCAAAAGCAGCCATAGATGATAGTACATAAATGGGCGTGGCTAGTCTCCAATAATTTCATTTACATAAACAGCAGGCTGAATGGTGGTTTGCAGACTCTTGCACTAGAGCAAAAGAGAAAGAGCATGGTACAAGAGCTGGGGATTTGGAGTAAGAGAGGTTTGGATTCTGGCTCTGCCTCTTGCCAGCTGTCTAATTATGGGCAGGTTACTTAACTACTCTGAACCTCAGTTTCTTTGTCTAAAAAATGGAGAAAATAAGTCCAATAGAAAGTGGGCAAAGAACATGGACAGGATACAAATGGCTGAGAGGTATAGAAAATATGTTTCATATCACTGCAAAAGACAATGATGATTAAGACAGTAATGGGATACAATTAACTCCTGATTGAAAAGTTTGTTTTTAAATTATAAAGTGTGCACTCAAATGTATGTCTCCTACATGGTTAGTGGGGATGTAAATCAATATAACACTTCTAGAAAGCAATTTGGCAATATGGATCAAAAATCTTTAAAAATTTATACCCTTTGACCCAGTAATTCCACTTCAAGGAATCTATCCTAAGGAAATAATCAGAGCTGGGGGCAAAGATTTATGTATAAAGATGTTCACTATAGCATTATTTATAATAGTGAAAAACTGGAAGCAACCTATGTAGCAATTAGAATAATGGTTCAATAAATTTTGACATGTCAATTTGATCAATACTAGCAAATATGAAAATTGTGTTTAAATATTTAATAACAGGGGGAAATGTGCCCTTTATAATGTTAAATGGGAAAAGGAGTACAAGACTGTATATACCATGCTATGCTAAGAGTGGGGGTAGGAAGCACATAAAATTGCATAGGAAAAAAAAGTGGCCAAAATGTATCAATATGTTGCCAAGTGGTATCTCAGGGTGGTGAGCTTATATGTGATACCTACTTTTCCTTTATGATTATCTGTTTCTAATGTTCTTCATTTAGGATGTGTTACCTTCATACTCAGAAAAAATAATGTTATAAAAAACTTTAAGCCCCCAGCCCAATCAAAAGATGGGCAAAGGCTATGCATAGATGAGATATAAAAGGGACAAAGAAGATAGAAAAAATAACAAATAAATATAAAGGTCCCCAATCTCAGTAGTAATCAAGGAAATTGAAACAACAAAGATTTTTGTCATATTGTCAGCTAAAGAAAAATGAGGGGAAAAAGATTTATAATAGCTATTAGTGGCAAGGCTATAAGGTAATGGGCATCCTCTCATGCTTGGGATGGGGGCACATAGCTGTTTTGGAGGACAGTTTGGCAATAGCTATAAACATTTTAAAGGCATATTCTGTTCCATTCAACAGTTCCACTTGTAGGTATTGAGCACATGGACATAAAATGCCTGTATTAGAATGCTCCAAGAAGCACTGCTCATCACATTCAGTATTTAAAAACTGGAAACAACCTACATGTCCATCAATGAGAGAATTTGGGTGAATTCATTTTGCGTAATATTAGAAATTAAAAGAATAAAATGGATCTAGATATACTGACATTCATTGAGGGAAGGGAGCAAGCTACAGAATAATAAAACAAAATGATCACATTCGTGGGGGAAAATCCATATATACCATATATATTATATATAATAATATATATAATATATAATATATATAAATAATATATAATATATATGGTATATATATTTGGTTCTGGCAAAACCATAGCTCTCTGAGGAGGAGAGAGGAAGTGGGGATGTGTGCAATTTGGATGGAGGGAGGCAACAGGGGCCTGACTGATCCCTTTGACTCTACAAGCTTCTTTCTTATTATTAGGAGCTTTGGATTATTAGCTCAAGCTCTGGAGACAGATTGCCTGTGCTTATATTCTGGCTCCATCACCTATTGTGTAACTTTGGGCAAACTGCTTAACCTCTTCAAAACCTGTTTCCCCATCTGCAAAATGGGGATAATCATAGTACCCTGCTTGTGAGGTTTTTGAAAATATTAAATGAGGTAATGTAGGGGTGCCTGGGTGGCTCAGTCAATTAATGGTCCTGCTCTTGATTTTGACTCAGGTCATGATCTCACTGTTTGTGAGATTAAGCCCCATGCTGGGGTCTGCACTGATAGCATGGGGATTCTCTCTTTCCCCCCTCTCTGCCCCCTTCACTCACGCGTGCACGCACACACGTGCTCTTTCAAAATAAACAAACTTTTTTTAAAATGAGATAATGTAGGGTAAAGCCTTTGACACAATTCCTGAGACATAGTAGATCCTCAAATGTTAACTACTATTCTTAGAATCGTTATAGTGAGAAACATGGCACTTAAAATACTTTATTAAATACTTGTACCCAAATAAAACAAATCTTTTAAGGGCCCAAAATTTGTATGCACTTAACTGGGAATAAGGATCCCAAACTGATGAGGGAGCCATGAAAAGACAGGCCTTTGGCACATGACAGGTTGCAAGCTTAAGAGTTTCACCTCTGGGGTCAGCCTGTCTTGGTTCCAGAATCTTCCACGTGCTAGTTGGGCAAGCTCCAGAATCTTCCACGTGCTAGTTGGGCAAGTCCTCTGCATCTTCACTTCTCTGCCCCTCAGCTTCCTCATCTACAGACTTGTAGGTAATAACAGTACCTATCTTGTGAGGGTATAAAGATAAAATGAGTCTCTGTGGTATAATGTTCTGGGGAAAGTACCCGACACAGAGTAAGCAAGAACTATTGTGGTTGTTGCTGACAGTGATTAGTAGCACAGTAGTAGTAGGGGTACCACAACTATTTCTATTACTAAATGTCTTATTGGGGCGCCTGGGTGGCTCTGTTGGTTAAGTGTCTGACTCTTGGTTTTGGCTCAGGTCATGATCTCACGGTTTCAGTTTCATGGGTTTGAGCCCCATGTTGGGCTCTGCGCTGACAGCATGGAGCCTGCTTGGAATTCTCTCTCTCCCTCCCTCTCTGCTCTGCCCCCACTCACACTATGTCTGTCTCTCTCAAAATAAATAAATGTTAAAATAAAATAAATAAAATAAAATAATGTCTTACCTCCCTCAAGTCCTCCAGACTCCACCAGGGCAGCAACAACATCTCTTTCTTGTGAGCCCCTCAGCAGTGCCCACCAGATAGCAGGCACATATATTTGCTGGATTGTTATCACTGCTTTCGTTTGATGTATCATTTTAAAAACAGAGTGAGAGGCAGCCTGAGGGAACGGGAAGAACACGAGCTTCAGAGTAGGGTGTCCTTGAATGCTGACCGTAGTTCTTACTACCTGGGTGACCTCAGACTGGCATGTCATTGACTGAATGTCACTGATCCTCAGGTCCCTCACCAGTGAGATAGTTTAATAATATTATATACCTCTGTGGTCACTGGGAAAAATAAAGCAGGTAATGCATGTGACATCCTCAGCACCAAGAGCTCTCACTGGTGCCCAGTGATGATGGCTCTTTCATTCTGCTCCCTATGCTAGCTTAATAAAATGACAAAGGTGGGGCGCCTGTCAGTTAATTAAGCATCTGACTTCATTTCAGGTCATGATCTCACCGTTCACAAGTTTGAGCCCTGCGTTGGGTTCTCTGCTGTGAGCACAGAGCCTGCTTGGGATTCTCTGTTCCATTCTCTCTCTGCTCTTCCCCTCTTCTTCTCTCTCTCTCTCAAAAATAAATAAACGTTTTAATTAATTAATTGTTTTTTTAAAAAAAACAGATGCATGCTAAGCCTGCTGGAATGTTTGGACTATAACTAGCTATCACCATATACTTATTCACAATATGCCACAACTCAGACCAAGTGCCTAAGAGGAAATAGTCACTTGGAATGCAGAATTTGCAAATCTGTGGAGGAGTAGGTGTCTCATAGAGGTTGGGTTGTAGATAATTTGAGTAGGTGGGAATGAGTAGAATCTAAATAGTAATCCTAATGATAACAATAGTAAAAGTGTCTGTACCAGGCACTGAGCTAAGCAGTGCTTAACTACTTATTCTTTACACATATTAACTACTTTATTAACTACTTTATTCTTTACAACATTCCTATAATGTTTCACTCCCAATATAATTACCCCCCAATAACCAGATGGGAAAACTGAGCTTGAAAGCAGTGAAGAAACTCTCCCCAGATCACAGAGCAGGAAGTGGCAAAGCAAGAGCCTGAACTCGGGCTCATTCTTGTTTCTAGGACTTGAACTCTTAACTTCTCCCCTTGGAAAGGGATAGAGCTCATTCTACATACATACATACACACACACTGACCTCAGTGCCACCTGGGGCAAGGATGGATAGGTCTGTGGGGTCTCAGAGGTATTCACCCTTCCTGCCATCTTTAGTGAAGGAAAAAGGGGACATCACACAACACCTCTAGGCACTGCTGAGGCCCTGAATCCCAGCATCTGGACTCCAGGTTCAGTAGGAGCGGCCCTTGTGCTTTCTTGACAAGCAGAAGTATCTATAACAGTAAAATAATAATAATAATAATAATATCTATACCTTTTTGAATGATTAGACATATTTATATTTTAAAATGTACAAAAGCAAAAATAGAGGCTCCAAAGGTTTGAGGACCAGGAGTCAGGCATTCAGGATCACAGACTAGTAAAAGCAGAGAAGAACTAGCTGTGCTGCCCTCTTGGGGCTGGCAGATGGAGGACCAGGGGCAGGAGGCCAGGGACAGAGAGGTCTCCGTTTGGTCCAAGCAACAACCTTCACCTTCACAAGGCCTGGAACATACACAGACTCAGGGAAGACCTTGGCACTTGGCATTGTGGACCACCCTTCACCCTAACGGTGATTGTGCTATCTGATTGTCTCATGGTTTTTCTTTTTTGCAGGGTGCACGGGGTCTCAGCTCTAGACACAAGGCATTTGGTGTCATGACAGAGATAAGAAACTGTGGCCAGTGGGACCCATTTCTTGCTCCCCTTATTTAATCAACAGAAGCTGTATTTTGTGAATGTGTAAGGGGTCTATGTGAGAGCATGAAGGACAATGTGAACCACATGACAAAGCCAGCCTACATGTGTGCACAAGTCTGCATGGCAGTGTGCAAGTGTCTGTGTACAAGTACCCATCTAAGAGCTGCAAGCGGAAGTCAGCCAGACACTCCCCATACAACCTTACAGGTTTTTTTCCAGGCCCAGGATCCTGGGATTTGGTTTCAGAGAGTAGGGAGGAGTCAAATGGCAAAACTGAGCCCATAACCTAGTGTGCAAGGTACAGCGACGAGCGCTCAGAAGTGTCACCAGGGATGTGTGTTGTTGGAAAACAGAGCCAGCCAGGAGAGGCTACTGCTCCTTTCCTACCTAATCAAACCTCCTGGCATTGACAGAGGTGAATTGGGGGTGGAGAGATCTGCCTCACCATTATCTCTGCTCTCCTGGCACTTTCTCCTCCCTCCCCTCCTTCTCTCTCCCTCCCTCTCCCTCCCTCTCCCTCCCTCCCTCCATCCCAGCTTTGCTCCCACCTATGAAAAATCAGCAAATAAAAAGTTACATTAACCCCACCCTGACCTCGCCGACATAATACACTGCAGGCTGATGCGCTGCCTTTGGAGGCTCGCTGAGAACCTGTCACTCTCCAATGTCCCGAGCACAGCCTGGGGAGCATTTACCGGATAATTAATATATTAAATGCATGAAAAATAGTTACACAGACTTCCCCTCCCCACCCAGGGAAGGGGGGTGGGATGCAAAAAAGACAGATTCAGGCTGTATACCATCAATATAAAAGCATCCCCCGAATAGCCGTCATAAAAACTGTTCATAATTTTATAGCTTCATTCCTGTTGGAGCACCATAAAGGCAAGTCATATTTTTTACACTCAGGATGCCCCATAAAAAAAAATAAAAAAAGGAGCAAGCGAGAAAACGAGAACTTGGCAGGAGGCTCTTTTACTCTCACCTGAGGGTGAGGGACAAGAAGGCGCCCCCCACGTTTGTCCTCCCTGACCCCCTCTTTCTACCCTTTCCTTGGCCAAGCTGTGAATTCTGATGAGTCCATCAGAATAATTATTAATTGGATTACTTTATTACTTTTTATTTGACCTTTTTTTCTTTTTGCTGATTCTATATTTGCCTTTTATGAGGATGGAAGCAGGAGTGGAGAAGGGGTATCTCTCTGTGTCCAGGTCTACCTTTTACCTTTCTTCTGAGAGGCTGGGACATGAGGAGTGAAATAATAAGGGTCTGGTTGGACCACTTGGATCTGTTAAGATTCAGGTGCAGAAATCAGCAGGGGCCATGAACATGTCTTTTGTGGAAGATGATAAGGGCCATGTGATGGGGAGACAATGAAGAGGAAAGGCTGGACGCGGAGTAACCATAGAGGCCCTGATCTCCTTATCTTAAGTTGGCATAGGATGAGTCCCTCAGGGTCTCTCCCAGAAGCCAAGTGTTCTTGCACAGGATTCTCCTAAGACTCTTCCGACACACAGTTCCAGATTGGAGGAGGGGAGCATTTGAGATGAGAGGCAGACCCAGGCTTGACATCGATCCTGTGAGCAGGGCAAGCAGAGCTCAGGAGGCTGTTCCTCTCCCAGTCAGCCCTGCAGTGTCCTAAGAAGACATGAATAATAAGATGACCCTTCAAAGCAACACACACACACACACACACACACACACCCTTAGGCCTTCTGAGAGAACAGTCCTGCTCCTGCTGACCCCAAGAGGAAGCCTTGACCGTTTTCTAACCCTGGAGTGGGAGAGGAGATGGGGTAAATGACCCCTCCTTTGCATGGGATTAGGAACTGGCCCAGCTGCAGAGGAAGGAGACGCTGACACACACTCCCGACGCCTCTGTAAGGAGCTGTGGACGCATGGGGGAGACAGATACTCACGGAGAGACGTGTGAGAGACGCGCCCCATAGCCTCTCACTCACCCAGGACACCTGCCCCTCAAGCCTGGGGTCCCTGTGGACGGAGAGACATGCAGATTGGCCACAAAGCCCACCGAGCGCGAGAGCAGAATTGTGTGCAGCCCGCAGTGTGGCCGCTGGCCGTGGTGCTGAAAAGGGAGGATCCAGGCACTGAGGAAAGCAGCAAGACTTGCCAGGCTTCCAGTTTGGCAAGCTAAGCCTCCCAGGGTATTTGCCATGTTGATGGGCGTGGGTTGATTTCCCCCCAGCTAAGCTGAATGGTATGTGCCTCTTCTTCTTTGAGGTTTCTGCAGTTTGCCTGCCTTTGCGGGCCCTACCATCCCTGTCAGGGTAAAGCTGTCCCAGAGTGGGTTCTATGTCTCATCAATAAGAATGGGAGATCTGTCACTGCAGAAAAAAAAGCCTCTTCTTGATCATATTGGCACTCCCTGAGGCCAAGAGGTCTGTGATGGTCTGAAGATGGTCTCTAATACCTCCCATCAGACGGGACTTCTTTG
The DNA here is from genome assembly GCF_003009895.1 of Hyaena hyaena. Taxonomy (NCBI): domain Eukaryota; kingdom Metazoa; phylum Chordata; class Mammalia; order Carnivora; family Hyaenidae; genus Hyaena; species Hyaena hyaena. Next base: position 195,005 of record NW_024081199.1, on the reverse strand, counting down.
GTCTGTTACTCTTATCAGACTGAAATCTTTCCAAGAGGTACTTTGTCTCCCCCATTAGACAGGGATTTTACTATGCCAGGATTAGACATGTTTCACCAGATTTAGAGCTCCTCTGGGGTGAGAATTGCCTCCACCATCAAACTGGGAGCCCCCCACCCAGAGACTGTGTCTCCTCTATCAGACTAGGCTTTCCTCAAGAGTAGGAGCTCAGCTTCCCTGACCAGGTTCAAAGCCCTCCACCCTAATCAGAAGCTGGGTTTCTCTAACTCTATCATAAGACTGCTTCCCCCCCCCAACAATAGGTGCTATCGTTCCTTGGAATCCCCTCAAGAACAGTGTCCTGCCAACAAGCCAGAAGTCTCTCAGGCCAGAGGCGGAGTCTCTTCCGCAAGACTAAGCGCCACCACCATAGGGGCTATGACTTCTTCATAAGAGTATGGGGACCCATAAAGGGCAGAGGTTCCCATACTACACTGAAAGCTCCCATACATTAGTCTTCCCCAGGACAAGAGGTGTGTATCCTTTGTTCAACCCTGGACCAAGGAGAGGTGCTTGGTTGCTGCCTGATTGAGGCTGACTACACCATCTGTGAACTGGACAAAAGAGACTAACATTATCAGCCCCCTTCATGTGCCAGCCACAGCCCCAGGCCCTTCATACCCATTATCTCATGGCCTCACCACCATCCTGAACGACAGATATTCTCATTCTCTTTCTACACATGAGACAAGACTGACACTCCAAGTCCCTCACCCCCTGTCCTGCCCCCCCCAGCCCTCCCCTCCCCCATACTCCGGCCCAGCACTGCTGATCCATTCCTATAAAAGCAGCCATGTGGACCATAATCTCAGGGCTTGAAAGAAATCAGGCTTCAAGCAAAGAGGAAGTGGTAAACCAAGGGACATTCTTCTGTCTCTATGAGTATTCAAGACTGGGCAGTGGGGGTGGGGAGAGGAGGTGTAGGCCTGCAGGGACTCACATTCTCTCTAGAAGCCCCTGTTAGCTCTGTGATTCTGTATGTACTGGGAAAGGGGGAGGTGGATGGAAGAAAGGAGGGTCACTGGGGTTCTCTTTGTAAATCAGATTTTCTGATTCTACTTTTCTTTTTTTTCCCCTAAATGAAAACCTAAGCTGTCCTTCTCCCTCTCATACCGAAGTATCTCAACATGTTGGGGTGAGAGCAGCTAATACCATCTTTGTATTTTACATTGTTTTCTCTGTGTGTGTGTGTGTGTGTGTGTTTAATAAAAACAAGTCCACCTCCTCTTCTATACAAGAACTAAAAATGGGGAGGGGGGGGAGACAAGCATTCGCCTCCCCAAAAGGAAAAGCATCAACTAATTTGAAAAATATTTAAGAAACTCTGGGTCGTCATCCACTCGCCTCTCCCTGCTCCATAATTACACTGCAGTGCCTGATATTTTCATGGGACATTAAACCAGGAGTCAGGTGATGGGTTCCTTCCGTCTACGCCTATCCGTTAGCCGCCAGGCCCCCGCGGACCTTGACATTATTAATAGTCCTATTCATTAAGTATTACTCTTGTAGAATGAGTAGCATAATATTGGCCTGGAGATAGGAACAGGCAGAAGGAATAAGTCAAATTAATTTTCCGGAGCAAACGCCCCGGTTCTGTAAATGACATTCTGTACTGTTAGCATTTTAAATGTGGCACAAATGGCAGGAGACACAATTTGAAAGCAAAATACTAGAAGACATGGCTCAGGGTGGAACGTGGCAGCAGGAAAATCTAAGAACGTCAGGGACCTGGGGGTGGGAGGGTCTGACTCACGTAGTGACGGGAAGAGGAGGATTTTTTTAATGGGCATTTATTTAAAATGCAGTTGAGGGAGGAAAAAGGTAGGAAGGCAGGTAGTGAGGTCTGTGTGTGACAGTGTGTGAGTGTGTGGAGGAGTGTCTGTGGAATAAGAAGGAGGAATCAATCAATTTTCCTTTCCTCTTTCCTCCCCCAAAGGCATGGTCTAGGGTTGGAACTGAGGGCTTTCTGCCACTTACTCCCCCAGTAGCATGTTTTCCATCCCTTCCAAACCTTTCTGACCAGGTCTAGGAAAGCTAACTCATGCATTTTTACTTTTTTTTCTTTAAAAAAGTTTATTTATTTATTTGGGGAAGGAGAGGCACACACACACAGAAAAAGAGAGAGACAGAGAGAGAATCCCAAGTAGGCTCCATGCCCAGCACAAGCCCTGCCCAGGGCTCAATCCCACAAACCATGAGATCATGACCTGAGCCAAAACCAGGAGTCAGATGCTTAACCAACTGAGCCACCCAGGCACCCCTCATGCATTCTTACTTAGTGTGCAGTTTGATAGGTAAGAAGACTTACTCGTTCACTCTACCCTTCATACCTAACAATACATGCTAATTCTGGGATAAATCCTGCATTAGATTTTAGAGACTGGGGTACACACAGATTGGTGAGGCAAGGCCCTGTGCCCTCCAGAAACATAGAGTATAGTATAGTATAAGGCTGAGCCAGGAGGAGCCGAGGTGACTATGGTACAATGCAGTTTGTAATAAGGGCAGTGAGGGGCAGAAGTATAAACACTTTAAAGTGGTTAAGACAGAGAAAGCCCACTCCATTAGAGGACACTTGTCAGAGGTAATGGTATTCAATCTAGGCTTTGCAGGGTGGGCAGAATTTAATAAACCAAGACTGGAGGTATATTTTAATATTTTATTTTTAAGTAATCTCTACACCCAACTGGAACTCACAATCCTGAGTTCAAGAGTCACACACTCCACTGACTGAGCCAGTCAGGTGCCCCAAGATGAGAGGTATATAAGGGCAACACAAATGAGGGACCATGTTCTGCTAATGATGAGGCAGGAAAGGCCACTCTGAGAGAGTCCTGTATATCACACAACCAAAAGTAGAGAAGCTGGTCTGAGAAGATTGTGTCTTCCCTGCAGTCATTCTCCCCAAGACACAAAGGGCAGGTGATTGCCAGAAGTATGTGAAGAGCACTGTGGACTGTAGCCCATGCCTTGGATGGTTTCTGGGCCCATTCCACTGCATCCAGCAGTCTGGTTGGAAATAATATTGTGCCTCAACAAAGTTAGGCTATAGGCAAGTAAAAAGATGAATGCATACTCATGAACCACCCACTCCTCTGTATTACCACCAGGAAGCCAGAAACAGGGCTCCATTTAATACTCACCAGTGGGCTTTTTAAAGTCTAGCAGTCATCACCATCTACTTTGGTACTCTCAAGTGTCTCAAATATTGCAAGAGGACAGGTAGAGCCTTCATCCTGGCATCCTGCCTGGAACTGGCATATAGTTTCTACATAACTATATTCCTGCCCTACTTACCCCATCCTCATCGAAGCTTCAAAGTTTTCTTCTTCTCTTTGGGGAAAGGCAACATGTGAACTTACCCCAGTCCTGACCAGGACCTGAGCCATTCAGGACCTAAGAGGAAAAAAAAATCCCTGAGTACAGACCCTAGAATCCATCCTCAAGAAACTTGAATAGCATATATAAATACACAACTTAATGAATTGCAGTCTATGATAGGGGCTTCAAAGAAGACACATTTAAAATGTTAAATCAACAATAGCTATCACTTACATAGCAATTACTGTATGCTAGATGCTGTTCTAAGTACTTTTACATGTATTAACTTATTTAATCCTTACATCAACCCTATGAAAGTCAGTACTTTCATATCCCATTTTGTAGATGAGAAAACTAAGCACATAGGGATTAGCTTGCCCAAAGTTGCACCAGTAACAAATGTCAGGTCTAGGATTTTTATCTAAGCAGTTTGGCTCCACAGTCTATGTTCTTCATACCAATAGGTCAGCAGGACATAGGGTACAGGGGGCCAGATAGGTAGTCTGGAAGGTGTTTGGGATCAGAAGATCCACATTTGTTAGCATCTCAGACAGGGCTGAGTGACCAAACAAAGAATCCCTCTTCCCTGAGTCCAGTGGAGGAGATGCTGTCTTAGGTCTACCTGGCCCATGTTTGGCTTTGTCCTGTCAGGGGCAGACAGTTGCAGAGCGAGGATGCTGACTCTTCATAGTCACTTCTCCTGACACTTGCCCTGTTCATGCTACTATAAGAAAGGAAGGGAGCATTGGGCTTGCAATCAAGAGCCTGATCCATTCTTATAGACCTTGAAGAAGTCATGGCCTCTCTGAGTGTCAACTCCTCATTTGTGAATAAAGAACTTTACCCAGGTGTTTTCCAAAGAATCTCCCAGTTCTGACATTCTACTGAAGTGATTCTCAACTTTGGATGCACATTGGAATCACCTGGGTAGCTTTTATAAAACACCAACACTTGGGCTGCATCAGAGCCAATTAAATCAGAATCTCTTGAGATATAACCCCAAGACCCTGGCATTTTAACCTCCCCAAGTGACTCTAATGCACATTCATGGTCTCTAGAACACAAGCACATTGGAAAACTAAGGGTGTATTCTCATTCTAGCCTAACTAGGGATCTTAGAAACTGGTGAGCATGGTTGGAAGGTTGTGGGGAAACGGTTTACAGGCAAAGAGGCCATCGCATTGCCCCTCCCACCCACAGAGTATGCCCAGAACCTATAGAAAAGCAGCCTCTCAAAAATGACTGGGTAGAAACAAACCATATTTCTTTGGACAGGTCTCCAAGCTGGGAACCACATAAGCATCTCTTGCATGGTGGGTCTGGCTCACTCTTCTTACTCCTGGCATCTGGACTCTTGAAAGATGTCCCCCCATATGAAACCTAATATGTCTCCTCCCAGAGAACCAAGATTCCCACCTCCCTCAGGATCCCATTGGGGCACCACATCTTTTTAGAAGCAGGTTAGGAAGGAGGACCTCTCCCATCCAACATCAGAGAAGGAGCCACATCCTCCCCCCACAGAACGGAATAAATACACTTAGTACCGCCTCTGCCTTTTTTCCCCCAATTTAGTATTGTTTAATATGCATTTAATCAGGCCATTCGGTATTACAGCGGCTATGTAGCGTGACTCCCCCCGTGGGCGCGGGGGGGAGGGCGTTATAGGCCATTAGGCTAAAGTAATATGTATGAGGAGTCACTTTTCCCCAGGGCGCAGTAACTATTTTTGCTCCCCAGTCGTCCCCATTAAATCATTAAACCTCATGACTATACTTTCTGAACTCTACCATGATCTTTAAAAAGCCAAGCATTAAAGGGCAGCTGTCACCCTCCACCGCCCAAGCCTCGGCCGCTTTATGTATTCACAGCATTAAGTCCTTTGTCAGTCTATACATCATTGGTGCAGGAGTGGGGGGGGGTTGGGGGTGATTACAGCGCTTGAGGAGTCAAGATCCAGCCCCCCAGCTCTTCACTGGGAAGGGCCCAAGTAGTCTGGTGATGGACCCCTCCTTGGAAGAAGGTGGGTTATGCAAAGCTGACTGGCGAGAGGGGCCAGGGCACCCAGTCTTGGAACTGTCCGTGGTGCTGAAGTCCTGTCCCACAAACGTACATTATCCTCTCTCCCTCCTCTTACATTTGGCTTTCCCAATGAGAGAGAGACATTTCAAATATGTCCTCAAAGTCCCTCTTTTCCCCCTCTATTGTGGATATGATACTACCCAAAGAAAGTTGTGGAGTAACGGAAAGATCGTGGATTAGGATTTGAAAACCTGCTAACTGGCAGAATGTGGATAAAAGTCCAAGCATCAATTTCTTCAGTGGCAAACAGTAATGATAATGCCAATCACACAAGATTGTTAGATTTAAGTAATATTATGTTTTTTACAGTTAGTGGAAACCATAAACACTGCACATATAATAACACATTAATGTGTTCACGATAAATACAAATTGATAATAATTTTGATTTTATGATGTAGTATAGTAAATATTTTTTAGTGTTAATACCATTTATTATTGTTGTTGTTATTGTTAGGTGTTACTCAAGAATCATTTTCCATTAACTTTCTTCTCCCCTAGGAAATCTGCCCCCACAGTCATGCAAAAAAGAACTATCACCACTAGAAAAAGAGAAGTGGTATGGTTTTATTTACCTCTTATGAATTGAAGTGGAGAGGGCCCTTGAGTCTCTTCTCCCAAGATCCAGTCCCAAACCTGTGGGGGTCTTTGTCTAACCCTAATTCCAAACCCACAATCCTCACCCCGACACACAGGTACTTTTTTCAATCTGCATCCCCATGCCAGCCTCACCATCAAAAAGCTGGACAGGGAAGGGTTAAGCATCCTTGCAACCCCCAACAGGGTCCTCCTCACAGGCTGGGAAACAATGGAGCCATCAGTCTATATTTGACCTTTGCTCCCACAGCGTTTATGACTTATTCCTCTCCTCCACAGCCTGCTGAGATTCAGCCTTCAATCTCCCACCCCTTGCCAGAGTGGGGCTGGCCCTCCCCCAACGCCCTCCCAGCCTCCTAGGCCTCAGTCCTTCCCCCTCTCTCCCCTTCCCTCCTTACTCTCCCAGATTCCTTTCTGTCTCATTCCCCATTTTCTTATATTTTCTCCCTCCCCTTATCCCTTCTTCATGCTCTCCAACCCAACTTTCTTTTGCCTTTTTCCTTTCCTTTTTCCTTTCCTTTCCTTTCCTTTCCTTTCCTTTCCTTTCCTTTCCTTTCCTTTCCTTTCCTTTCCTTTCCTTTCCTTTCCATTTCCTTTCCATTTCCTTTCCTTTCCTTTCCTTTCCTTTCCTTTCCTTTCCTTTCCTTTCCTTTCCTTTCTTTCTTCCTCCTTCTCTCCTCAGCTTTCTCCTTCTCCCCCTACCATACTAATTTAGCAGTCAGCATGCCAGATTTGGATGAGAGCTTTTGGAAAATCTCAGTTTGCCCTCTTCTCCTCTAATGCTCAAACCTACAAATCCCTCTCCACTCATCCCCCATTCCCTGGCACCATTGTGTCCAGAAGCAGTCATGAGTTGGCACAATAGAGGTGTAGGGAATGGGGAAGTCGCTGCATCCATTCATGGGAGGAGGATCTTAGAGGGTGGGGGTAATGCCATCCAGACTGGATGAGAGATGAATGGAGGCTGTTACCAAAGAGGAGAAACTCTGGTGTGTAGAAACAGGGAAAAAGCACAGAGGCCTGAGTATTAGAAAGAACCACATTCTAGTCCTAGCTCATCCACCTACTAACTAAGGGGCCTTAGGCAAACCATTTATCCTCTTAGAATTTCTTCCTACTCTGCAAAATGTGAATTAATAATGCCTGCCTTGACCTGGCTTGCAAGGTTTTTGTAAGGACCAAGAAATATAAGAGTGTAAAACTGTGTTGTAAACTGTAGAGGGCTGTATAAATACAAGGGGGCATTGTATTATTTTTTCTTGTAGCCTCATCTGGCTGCCATTTACCTACCCCCTGCTCCTCTCCACTTCCACCCCCTCCCTGAAGCAGAATGGAGGAAGCAATGATCTCACATAGCTATACAGCACCTTCTAATTTAAAAAGGACTTTGACAGCGTTTTCACTTTCAAAACAGCCTTATGGATGGAGGATATATCATTGGCCCCATTTTATAGATGTAGGCACTAAGGCTTGAAGCAGGTTTGAAGTGATTTGTCCAAGGCCATAACACTAGTAAGTAATAAAGCCAAGACTCAAGCTTAACTTTTTAGCCTCCAAGTTCAATGTTCTTTCTACCATTCCCTTTGGCTTCTCCCTTGTCTTCAAGTCCCCCAGGGTGGAGGACACCTGTCTCAGCAGACTGTTGCCCTCCTTACACTATTTGTTTACACTCCTACCGTTCTTCAGAAATGGTGAATTCCTTGAAGTTCTGGTGGGCACTTAGTGAAATTGTTTGCCAAGTGAATGAATGAATGAATGAATGAGCACTCCTCCCCACCCCATCACACAGTGCTGCCCCTGGGTGCAGGGGTATGTTCTAGAAGCAGAACTGCAACTTGTTCCTCTTCTTTGCAACTTCAGGAGACTGCTGCATGGCCACAGAGAGGGCTCTGGTTTCTAGCATGAGTCTGGGAGAGGGGTCCAACCAGCCACCCCCCCACCTACACACACACATTGCTCAGCCCCTGCCCCCAGCCCTATGACAGCAGTCTCTGTAATGAATGACTCTGCAGTGGGGCCCAGCAAAAGGACAGGAGGGCATGAGACAAATCATAGCTGCCAGGCGCTAATCTTCCCCTGGGAAAGTCACCTCCACCCCCCTCATCCATCACTGGGCACTGGGCTGCCACCATACCCCCCCCCAAACACACCCAAGACAACTGCCCAGCTCTGTGGATGCGTGTGAAGAGTGCACAGAGAAGCAGTTTGTAGCGTACCCAAGGGAGCTTCTGCACACAGGCAAAAAAAAAAAAAAAAAAAAAAAGGCTATTATTGCTCCATACAAGGCCCCTGCCTCAGATCTCCCACCCTCAGAAAAAGTAAAGTCTGATGATGCTACATAAATCTGCTGAGCCATACACTTGTTTAATTGCCTAAGAAATGTTTGTTGGGAATCTATTTCAAGTAAAGCAATGTGGTACAGAGGACACAGAAATGAACACAACAGAGTCTAGTCCTGAAGGAGTTCACAGCCCACCAAGGGAATAGAAACAAGCCAAGGGATGTTGGGGAGGAAAGAGACACAAGCCATGGAAAGGAGGAAGATGGAGAGTCAAGGAAGGGATTTCTCCCAGCTGAGGATGCAGGGACAATTTCATGAGTGAGGACCTTGAAGGATGGGTGGAGTTTACAGAGTCAGGAAGAAAGTGGTCTGGGAGTAGGGAGCAGGATGATCCAAAGCAGAGTATGGAAGGTGAAGTGTGCATAAGAGAGAGGGTAGTACGTTGTATATGAATGGGGGCTAGGAAAAACAAGATTGAGACCTGTCCACTGAATGCCACACATTCCCCCGCATCCACTCATTCCCAAAATACACACACAAAGAATCCAAGCCTTATGAAAGAGGAGTAAGGCCATCTCCCACCATAGGTCAATTACAGAGAGATGTATCCAGCCACACTTACCTCTTCTCTGAGAGAAAGGGGAGATGTGGACCTGTGTCTATAAGCCATGTCACTGTAGAACCTCTCTGAACACAGTCACCTTCCTGGCCAGTGCTCACTGAGCTGGCTTCACATGCATTATTCCCACTAGAATGTAAGCCCCATGGGGCAGTGAATGTCTTCCTTACTGCTGAATCACCAAAGCTCAGAACAGTGCTGGGCATATAGATATTGTTTAATGGGGCACCTGGGTGGCTCAATCGGGTTATCATCCAACTTCAGCTCAGGTGACAATCTCACAGTTTGTGAGTTCAAGCCCCTCATTGGGCTCTCTGCTCTCAGCCCAGAGCTGGCTCCACATCATCTGTTTCCTTCTCTCTCTGCTCCTCCCCTACTCTCTCTCAAAAATAAACATTAAAAAATTGTTCAATAAGCTTTCATTCAATAAATGATTGATTTCACAGCCTCATTAAATAGGGCTGTTGTGCTATAAGATAAATATAAATATTAACCCCCTCTTCAGTTTACAGAAAACATGGTCTTGGAGAGATTCAGTAACTTGCCCACTGGTCGTGTAACTAGTAAGTGGAGGATCTCAGCTCTGTCTCAGTGCAAGCTCTCTGCCAGCCATGCTCCAGAGCAGCAGCTCTGTATCTGACTTTTATATCTCTGCAGCCGTGGTTATGCTTCAAGGAGGCATAATTTGAGCCTGCTCTCTCAGAATCTGCATAATTATGAACTACTGTAACAAGGTACTAATATATACATTTATACATTTGTATAGTTATACACACTCAATTGGCCCACTTTAAGAAAGCCCAAAACAAACAAAAAAAAACACCCAATTTCCAAAGTAGATAAATCTAGGAGGACTCATTTGCTTTACAGAAAAATTCTTTGTACTGAAAAAAAAAAAAAAGGAGTCATCAACGGGCTCTTAAAGTACTAGAATTTCTCTGGGCACTGCAGTGCTTACCTGAGAGGGATAGGAGACTGGAGTGAGAGCACTGACATTTGCAAATCACCTGCTCTGTACCAGGTACTTCAGTGCCCTGTAGAGGAGACATTTTTATCCCCATTTTATAGATAAGAAAACTGAAGATGAGGTTCAACACTATGAATTGAGTCCTGCTCTATGCTAGGTCCCAGGGAATCAGATACATATGACCTGTCATTGACCCCCAAAGGCACTTGCATTCTGATGGGGAGAGATAGGTAAAAAACAAGTAAATGAAGAAGTGAGCAAATCTTGGAGAGAATTTCATATGATGATAAGTGCTTTAAAGGACACACACAAGGTGAAGGGACAGAGATGGGGTGTCTAACACAGATATGGAGGCTCCTCCACTAGAAACTGGCTGACTTCATCTTTAGCTCCTCAGGCCCAGCATAGGGAAGGAAGGAAAGGAGGCTGGTGGGGAGAAAGGGAGGGAGGAGGAAGAAGGGAGGAAGGATGGAAGAGGGAGGTGGGGAGAAGCATTCAACCTGCTCCTTCCACCCCACCGCCTTGGCAGAAATCCAAGTGAGAAGAGTTGCTAGAGAAGCAAAATGTATTAGAAGCCATTGTCCATTACAAACTCATCTGAAATTAGCTCTGAAACCCTGGCACCAATTCTCTGAGAAAACAGGAATGTGATTTGTAAAATTTCAGCCCAGCCAGCCTGGCAGGAGGATGGGGGCCGTGGATGGACAGGGTGATACTGGCTGAGGAAAGTGAGGCTTGGTGAGGGATTAAGAGCCAAGACCGCACTCAACTTCTAGCTCAGCTACTTAAGGGCGTGTAGACTCGGAGGGGTTGTCCCACCTTTTTGCCCTCGCCTGTCAAGTGGGGATAATGACAGTACCCCACTCCAAGGGCTGCAGGGAGGATTAATGGAATCAGTGTGTGCCACTGCCTGACCAGAGTGGCAATCAGAAGGTCTCAGCACTTAGCACAGCGGAGGAGTCAGAGTAACTCTGAGGATGCAGATAGGGAAAGGGCGGAAGGAAGAATCAGGAAGAAGAACTAGAGAAAGGTAGAAGGAAGTGGCATGGAGGGAAAGAGAAAGCAAATGTGCACATGGTTACAAGCTTTCCCTTAAACTTCCCCCAAAGCTTAATAGATTTCTAAATGGCTTATTATCACTACCTATGAATTCTTTTAAAGGACCTAATTATAAAACACCAAACTAGCTAATTAGGGTTCCTGAGCTCGCCTTGACACAGGTGCAAACAGGCTCTCTAGATGGTAGTCCTGGCAAAGCCTGCAGAGCCAGATCTATGGGGGTTGGGGGGAGGTGAGGAGTGTACTGGAGCCACAGTTAAGCATCCAATCATAGGCCCCCTCCTGCCACTGCCAGGCCCTTGGAGAGGCTCACAGCCTGACCTCTCTCACCTGGTGGCAGGAGCCGAGAGCCTGCAGAATAGGACCCAACTTCCCTTGGGCCCCTCTGGGCTTGGGGCTAAGGATGAAGAAAGTGATCTTTCTTAAGCCCCCCAAATCCAGCTTAAGAGGGGCTGCATCTAGACAGATTGGTCAGAAAATCAAGCCCTTGGCATTCTGCCATTCCTCTCTGGAACAGATATGCCCAGGGTAGGGGGTGTGGTGATACTGAGAAAATGCACTTGTCTTATACATCTTTGGAGGGAAAGGTACACTTGAGGGGTGCAAAATGGCAGAGATGGCTATGTCCCTCACCCATTAATTAGATGGCCCTTGGGGGCGGGGGTGGGGGAGGCCCAGAGTTCTCAAGTGCTTTGATGGCACTACAAGAAACCCTGTCTCCATTAAAGTGCTTTCCAAAGTGTGTTCCCCAAACCAGTGACAACAGCATTACCTGGGAACTTGTTAGAAATATAAATTATTGCACACCACCCAGGGGTGGGGCCGAGCAAACCATGTTTGAATGAGCCTTCCAAGAGATTCTGAGGCACGCTCCAGTTTGAGAACCACTGCTCTCCTGTATTCAGGAGGCTATTAATCAATGCAGCTGCCATTGGTGGTGCTGCTGGCCGAGGGGGTGTGCGGGAAGGCCTGTTTCTTAAATTAAACTAAATGATAGCCATTACGGGGGCATCCCCTGCACATAATTAATTCTCCTTTTGCTAAAAGGGGCAGGTGAGAATCGGACAGCTAATGATGAGCACGGCGTGCCCAGCGCTCACTCCCCCACCACCCTCCTCATCTGCAGGGTCCTCCTCTTTGGGCTCCCGCCACTCAAGTCAGATTCTCTTTCCAAGTGGGGACCCCACCAGAGCCTGATTTGTAAGCCACATAGTGCTTATGTCCCCAGGCTCCAATCCACCATCCCTCCTTCCAAGTGTCATCCCTCTTGCCACCTCTGTCCTCATCCCCCAACTGCTCTGCTGCCATACAGGGTCCCAGTGTCCTTCTTTCCCCAGAGCATTTCCACTTTTACTAGCTTGACACAGTAAACTTGCAGGTAGACTTCTGCTTACTGTTTAAGCCACAAGTGCCGTGGCTGTAAGAGGTGTGGAAACCCTGAAGTTGGAAATCCATGCCCCAGGCCTTTCCAGCTGTGGCCAACCAAAGCCGTGGGGCTCCAGACTTAGGCACATCAGGCCATCTTTTACTGGCTTTACCAAACAACTCCACTCACCTCTCTAAGCCTTATTTCTACATCTCTCAGATGTGAGTGATGCTGCCTATCTCTTAAGGTCATAATGAGGATGGACAGAAACTCTACACAGGAAACACTTAGCATCTGTACACAGAAGGGTTGGAGATGCACTCCCCACTGTGGGCTCCGGATGGGCTCCAATGGGGCTAGTTCTTGTTGACTTGGAGACGTCTCCAGTTGCACCAGCCCACTCCCTTCATTCCATTAACAAATCCTGGAGTTGAGGAGCTTGGCCAAGTTCAGTGCAGTTCAACAAACCTCTTGTGTGCACCTGTTGTGTGTCAGGTCCCCCGACAGTGGCTGAAGTTGCAGAGATGGAATAAGAAAGGATGCCGTACCCTCGAAGCTCAAAGGTGGTGGGAGAGACACACGTATAATGCATCCTCTTTTTAAATGTTTTTTATTTATTTCTGAGAGAGAGACACAGCGTGAGCAGGGGAGGGTCAGAGAGAGAGGGAGACACAGAATCTGAAACAGGCTCCAGGCTCTGAGCTAGCTGTCAGCACAGAGCCTGACGCAGGGCTTGAACCCTCGAACCGTGAGATCATGCCCTGAGCCGAAGTTGGATGACTTAACCAACTGAGTCACCCAGGTGCCCCATATATAATGCATCTGAAGAAGGGGTAGAAGGCAAGGTATAGAAGAGGTGCCAGAAAGCAGGGTAGCTTTGAAGACAGACCTGGATTCAGATGTTGACTTTGTCACTAAGTCACAAGGTAACCTTATGCAAATTACTGAACCTCTCTGCATCCCCTTTTCTTCCTTTATAGGATGAGAAGAAAAAAAGAACTTGAAAGGATGAGGCTTACCAGGTGTTGTGGGTAAGCACCTGGCACAGGTGCAGCTCAGAAAGTGGTATTATTATCACGGCAGTGGGCTTCATCCTCCTGGAGCCCACCCTACCTCTGCAGGGTCAGGGTCTGAACTGTTCTGGTGGCCCTGGGCTTTTGGGTTAACCAGATGATCCTTTAATACACAAAGGAACCCAAACAGCTTAACCTCAGCCGAGGCACAGAGGGCCCAGCCGCCCGGTGAATGCTGGCCCCGAATCCTGTGCTCCATTATTGCGCCTGAAAATCCGTTAAAATTTCACACAATTTCCCGCACAGCAGTGTGCTTCATAATGCTGGGAGCCAAGCCGGCCCAGTAATTGGGACTGGAGTGGGGCAGAGTCCAAAGCAATTAATCCAGCCTCCTTCCTTGTTTGCGCCAAGATAAGCCTGACGGGGTGGAGAGTAATTGGAAAGGAGCGGCCTCCATCCCCAACTCCAAATTAATATTTTCCTGTCCTGATTTAATTCCGCCCGGGAACAGTGACACAGAGACACGCCGTGTCAAGCGCTAAGTAATCCACCACAAGCCACCTGAGGGGGAGGAAAGGACTTTTCCTTTTCTTTGCGGTTGGTGGGGGACTGAGGGGGGATGGCAGCTAACAAGACAGAACCTCAGAGGTTGGAGGACCTTCCAAGGACATCTGTAGTCTGACTTACCTCCCAGTGCAGGAACGTGCCACAAAATCAGGCACTTAAAAGGCAGACAGACTTGAGTTCAAATCCTGACTTTGCTGCTTAGCGTTTGACCCCAGGTAAGTCATTTAACCTCATTGCACCTCAGTTTCCTCATCTGTAAAATGGGAATAATAGTACTGACCATGAGTGATTGCCATAAGGGTTCACTACAATGAATATAAGGCACTTAGTACCTTGTAGGTGACTGGTAGCTATTTTTTTTCTGTTATTCCAGGTTTTCTGACCAGAAGCCAAGCACAATGCTAAGCACTGAGAATATAAAGAGAAATAAAACATGGGTCCCAGTGTTTAAGGAGCTTGCATTCTACCCTCATATATCCAGAGATGACACACAGTAGGTGTCTAATGCCAGCCCCCTGCTTTCTGCCGATGGCTTCCCTGGGCAGGTGATCCTTCAGTCTCTGCCTGATCACTTTTAACCATCCTACTGCTGATGCACTTGCCTATGTGTTGGCCTCCTCTTGAGCATCTAGCTGCCTCCCTGCAACCTCACCCCACTGGTTCTGGCTCCGCTCTGGAGAGAGGAGCTCCAGGCACAGGAGTTGGAATTCTGGAATCTGCAGATTTCTGCCAGAGACCTCCCTGTCCCTTCTCAGCTCAACAGCCTTCTATGGGGAGGAGGGCTCCCACCTTGACCCCCCCTCATCCCTGGGGTACTCACGCCAGTAATTCAGGCGTGTTGGGCAACCTGAAGGGCTGGGGTGGGATTAAGCTCAACTACCCGTGGGGGTATCCTTCCCTGTTGCACATCCCACCCACTCCTCAATATCCTTTTCACTTCCATTGATCCTTGTCTTGGGGCCTGCTTCTGGGTAACATCAAACTAAGCCAGGTTTTCCATAAACCCTGAGGCCCGACTAGGTCGGACGCCTCTGACAAAAGGCAGCACCAAGGGTCAGTAGGGACAGAACATGCCACCTCACCACTGGGCAGCTCTGTCACCCTAAGCATTTCAAGGCATTGGCAGAGGTATCTGGTGGAAGGGACAGAGGTCACCCAGTGTGGGGGGCAGACTTATTTAGGAGCACTCTTAGTCGCCCCCCCTCCACCCACACAGGACCTTCAAACACGTGAAGGCTACTAGGCCGTGGGAATCTTAGAGGCTCACAAAGGGGCAAGAACTAGAAATCTGGTTATTTATGTGCCCTTCCCTGCAGCGGGTGGAAAGAGAAAGTTCAGGGTAGTGAAGCAAGAAGATGCCTCAGTGGGCTCCAAACTCCCCCAAATAAAAACCATTCAAGCCAAAGCAAGGAGTTACCAGAAAAACCGTGTGTTCGACAAAACTACAGGGAAACACTATGCAAATGTCAAACTGATGAGGAGAGGGTGGGGAGGGACAGGAATAAACCAAACATTAAATCAAATCAGTAGGAGAATAATAGCTAAACTCCTTCTTACTTGTAGCACTCAATTCTGCAGTCGATATGGTCAGGAATGAATGAACGGCCTGCTTAGAGCCACATCTAAATTCAGTGTGTGTATCAGCCCAAACTCCACGTAGGGAGCTAGCCAGGAGTAATCCTGCCCCATTCCACATCTCCCACGCACAGGGGCAAACGGGCATGGGAGGGGGCCAAACCTAGACCCCCCCAACACAACCTGGGGCATAATGGGAGGAACCCTGCATAAGGGCTGGGTGACATGGGGCAAGTCACGTCCCTTCTCTGAGCCTCAGGGAATCAACATAGGGGGCCAGCTTGAGAGGCTGTTGGGCATGCGGGAGCACAGGGGCCTGGTGGTTGCCCACAGTGAAAACAAGGGGGTGAAGCAGGTTGAGTGGGGTCAGGTGGTCTATGTCCTATCAGGCTTTTCTTTTGCTGTGTGCATACAGAATAAGTGTTTGAATTTAGTGTTTATTTAAGAAATTGAGATTGGAGGGGCACCTGGGTGGCTCAGTCGGTTAAGCGTCTGACTTGGGCTCAGGTCATGATCGCACGGTTGGTGGTTTGAGCCCCGCATCGGCCTCTGTGCTGACAGTGGGCTCAGAGCCTGGAGCCTGTTTCAAATTCTGTGTCACCCTCTCTCTCTGACCCTCCCCTGCTCATGCTGTCTCCCTCTCTCTCAGAAATAAATAAAACATTTAAAGAAGAGAAAAGAAAAAAGCAAAAAGAAACTGAGATTGGAGGGACACCTGGGTGGCTCACTTGTTTAAGTGTCCGACTCTTGATTTTGGCTCAGGTCATGATCTCACAGTCTGTGGGCTCGAGCCCTGAGTCAGGCTCTGCGCTGACACTGTGGAGGCTGCTTGGGATTCTCCCTCTTCCTCTCTCTCTGCCCCTCCCCTGCCCACTCTCTCTTTCTCTCTCTCTAGCTCTCAAAAATAAATAAATAAACATTAAAAAACAAAAACTGAGATTGGAGCAGAAGGGAAGAGTGTTATCTGGAAAAAGAAGAGAGAAGCCCCAAGGATGGTATGATGAGTTCAGGGTGGTGGTGTGTGGTGCCATCTGCGCCCCTGTCTTCCCATGAAAACTGCAGTAAAATCCACCCGGCCCACCTGCGCCCCGGGAATTGGATACACATGTGATGCATGCTACCAAACGAGCAGAGGGGTAGAGAGGAGGCTGATGCGGGCCCAGCTGCGTTCAGGCTCCACATATGGAGGATCACCCAACCCAACGCTCCTTGTTATGCTGTTGCACAGCCTTTCATGGGCCGAGGCCATGCACCAGGCACGGTGCCAAGGCTGGCAACAAGCATGTATGTGATGTGGTCCTGGCCTCAGTCAAAGACCAGAGAGAACAGCAGACAAATCAATTCACAACCCGGGAGGAATTTGGCCGGCAAGCTCTAGAGCCAGAGGGCAAAAGAATCTTACCTAAGCAGCTTCCAGGAGCCAGGGTGGGGCCAGCACTTATATTTCCTCACTCTACCCTCAGAAACTGGGCTCCAAAGAGTTGGGGGTTGGCTGAAGGTCACACAGCTGGGAAGAAATTGGATGTGAACACAGGCGTGGAACTTTAGAGACCGACATTGTTCACAACTCAGCAATCATGCTTTCATAGAAATGAGGAGGCTGGTAGTGAAGATGGGCACTCTTTCCCTTTGCCCAGGACAGCCTCCATGCTGTACTGCCAGCTCCAAGCTCCCCTGACACATGAAGCACTCCTCAGCCCCAGCTTTGGGCTTTCTCCTAGCTGTCTCCAAAGTTCCAGACATGACGTAGGGCCAGAAGAGCCTCACCTATTCTGCCCCCACTCTGCCCATTGCTACTGTCCCTGACCTTGGGGACTTCAATAGACACGTGTGGCATTTATCTGCCCAGAACCCCCCTTTTGTGAAACTGTACCTCAAATTTCCTGGGGAGCCTGCATCCGTCTCCCACAATGAGTCCATGTGGTTCTGCAGGGGCAAAGCCTACTCCTTGGCTCCAGGGATAGGCATGGGCCTAAAATCCTCCATCTGCCCCTAGCTATAGTGACTGGTGTATAAGTGAGCATGTGACCTAAGCTGGACCAATGAAATTCAGTGTTGAGAATTTTACTGTTACTATTGGGAAGAAGAAACTTCCTTTGCTGAACCATTAGGATGTGGGCTTCGTGGGGCGCCCGGGGGGCTTAGTCGGTTAAGCGTCCGACTTTCGCTCAGGTCATGATCTCGCGGTTTGTGGGTTCGAGCCCCGCGTCGGGCTCTGTGCTGACTGCCAGCTCAGAGCCTGGAGCCTGTTTCAGTCTGTGACTCCCTCTCTCTCTGACCCTCCCCTGCTCACGCTGTCTCTCTCTCTCTCCTAGAAATAAATAAAACATTAAAAAAAAAAAAAAAAAGGATGTGGGCTTCGTGCTACTGGCAGCCATTTTGTCACCATGAGAAGAAAGCATGCCTGGGAAAGAAACAGCCTAGAGAAAGGCAAGATCTGAGAAAAGACAGAGCTTTGATAATATGGTCTGAATTTCTGGATCATACTGTACCTGAAGAATCCTTTTGACTCTTCAGTAGTCAATAACCTTATTGTTTAAGCCAGCCTCTTTCCCAAACTGAAAAGAGTTGGGACTGATACAAGTATCAGTATCTTGTGGGATTTGTGCCAGTCTGTTAACCTCTGCCCACTCTAATCCTCTGGAAGGAATCTCAGATGGATTGAGTCCAAATCCATCTTCGGCAGTGGAGAAAACTGAATCACAGATTTAAAAAAAAAACAAAAAAAAAAAACAGTGGGTACATGAGTGGCTCAGTTGGTTAAGTGTCAACTTCAGCTCAGGTCATGATCTTATAGTTTGTGAGTTCAAACCTGTATCAGGCTCTCTGCTGTCAGCACAGAGCATACTTCAGATCATTTGTCCCCTGCCTCTGTCCCTCCCTCGCTTACACTGTCTCTCTCAAAAATAGACAAACATCTGAAAAAAAAGTTACTCAGGCTATTTTTTTTAAAGTTAAAAAAAATTATTTTCCCAAAGCCTCTGAGATAGTTAGGAGCAGAACTGAGATTTGAACTCAAACCCTAAGACTCTTACTCCTGTGTCCTTTCTGGACCATTGTGTGATCCATTTTGTTTAGTTCTGAGAAGGTTTGTATGCAGAGTATATACGTAGTGAGTGTGTGTGTGTAGGTGTGTGTGTGTATGTTTCTGTGTCCTCAGAGAGCTACTGAAGTCCCCAAGGGTCAGACTTGTGCCACTCACATCCCTGACATTTCCTGGACCCAAGTCAATACAGCAGCTCCCTCCCCCAAAACTGTCCCTGTACATCAAGTGTAAATGGGGATGCCCAGAGATGGGCAATAATGTGATTCTGGGAATGACAGACTGTGTGTCCAGGGCAAGAGTTCAACGTTTCTGAGACTCAGGCTGATATGAAGTTGAACTTAACAAGAACAATACTAGCAAAAGAGACAACTTTCATGAGTATCTCTTGTGGAAAAAGGCACTTGCTAAAAAGAAAGCTACCGTGGTGTTCCACTTTAAGAAAATCCAATACACAAAACCTAAATTTATATCCTGAACTTAGAGGTTAAAGGACATTTCTTACAAGAGGATTTTAATTGTTACAGCAGTTCCATTGAGGAGCCAGGGTGGGTATTTACAGGCTTCTCCAGCAGGGAACCGGAAATGAAGGAAACAAAGAGACAAAGGGCTAAAGCATGCCCACTGAGGAGTCCTGAGAGGAAGGCCAGCATCGGAGCAGGCAGAGGAGGACATCCACCGACAACTGTCACAGAGACACGTGATTGTGTAGTGTGGGCACACCTGTAAAGCACCAGCACGATTTCTCTTTGCACTGGGTCAAATCCCACTGGTCCATCCAAATAAGATGCTGGACCCCAAATCCTGGGGCAGCCTGGACCCAAGACCAAACCAGGAGGGTGTGGTATCGTACATTACAATATCTACAGCCTTCCCTCCCAATCTATCCCTATGGGGCCTCTCCCTGGTGCCCACCCTCCATTGGAAGAAGTGTACTTTTTGCTCCATTGACATTGGACTTGGGGATATGACTCCTTTTGGCAAATGGAGTAGGAGTAGAAGTGACAGATGCCACATCCAAGTAAAAACTTTAAGAACGTCACATGTTTCCACCATCTTTCTTGCTCTTTTCTCTCTGCCACTGGATTAACATGTTTTTGATTGGGACTGCTTTTTTGGCCTAAAACCCAGAATGAAGATACATAGAGCTGAGCCACAAATATCATGTGCCATAAGCAAAAAATTAACTTTGTTCCTATAAGCCAGTGAGATTGGAGAATTGTTTGTTACTGCATCATAAACTAGCCAAAGCTGTCTAATACAGAGGGCTACATTCACAGTTTTAAGGCCACTTCTGACAACCCAAAGGGATAAGTGGGTCAGACATGTCACTGTACTCATTGAACACATCAATGAATCTAGTGGTTTACATCAAACATGCATGGGAATCACATGGGATATTTAGTAAAATGCAGAATCCCAGATCCCCCTCCCAAGATTCAGAGCCATTTCATCTAAGGAAGGGCCCAGGGATCAGTATTTTTGACAAGCCCTGAAGACGACATGTGGACTGTCAACAGACCATACTTTGAGAAATCCAATCAAATGAGTCCAATCTTTTTGATATCCAGAGAGGTACAGTGGCATGCCCAAGGTCACACAGCAAAATGCTAACAGATCTTCAGCTCTTTTCCCCGCATTACACTGTCCTCTCCTAGAGAGACAAAGGAAAGGCAGAAGGGAAAAGAAAAAACTCACAGACTGAAAATGCAGCTCCAGAGAAAAAGACCAGTGGAGGCCAGGAATTCAAGTTCAGCCAGAGTCCGAGTTCCAAGCTTAGAGGGAGGTTGCTCAGTGGGTAGGTGGCTAGGTGACCCCTTCGGGCCTTCTCTGGAAGAATAGAGGTAGGGAGAAAGGAGTCAGATTTCAGAACAAGGTGGATAGAGGAAAAAGAAAGAAATAAAATAAATAAAAACAGGAAAAAAAGTCTTCTGGCCCTGGTGAGCCCAAACATCCCAGCATCGCTGCAGGAGCTGCCCCAGCCCTCTTCGATTTTGATGTACAGTTTGAAACAAATCAATAGCGGTATAATAATACTCAGCACGCTGTGTAATTTTTATATCATTAGTTTTCATTTTCCGCTCCCCATGCATCAAAAAACTTACAACGGGCTCGTAAAGTTTATTTAGTATTCCATGAATTCCTAATCAGTTTCATTTCATAATGATTCAGGAGCCGCCCGCTGCCTAGGCCCCCGTGTCAAAAAATCGATAAAACCAACACAGTTTTCCTGATGGCGGCTGCAAAAGGATCTATTGTAGGGGAATTATGATTTATGCCCTGGCCTGAACCGTGAGCAGCAGCCTCCACCCGGCGGCTCAGGGCTGAGGTCTTCGCCAATAATGATTTATGCACCTTCTGCTGGCCCCACCCTAGCTTCCTCCCTGCCCCAGCTGGCCCCTGACACTGCCCAGAGGGGGCAGGGTCCGCCAGGCGGGAGAGAGGAAGGAAGAAGCCACCAAGGGGAGGCCCAGCAAAGGTCTGAGCATCCCTCCCATGGCCTCAGAATCTGCCTCTAGGTCCACCTGTCCCCAGGAAGGCCTGAGCAGAGAGGTGAGGTGTTGGGGGAGCCCCACCTAGCCCCAAGGAGCAGCAGAGGGAACAGGACTGGGACGGATGTGTATGGTGGAGCGGGGACAACCCTGGCTCTCTAGCAGGACCCCTCACTCCTGTCCAGCCTTCCTTCCCGACCCCCAGAATGAGCTCTTAGCCCCCGCCTTGAACCCATGCAGTCACCTCAGCTCTCACTAGCCCTGCCCAGAGGCCCCAGGGAAGCTGAGTGGTAAAGAGGTCCCAAAGGTCATAGCAGCCAAAAGGCCACAGTTGAACCTCACAGGATGCAGCAGCAGCAGGCTTTGGAAATTCTGTGGCTGGAATGAAGCTTCCAAGACTCCCGAAAGGCATGGACTTGAGTCTCTCAGGTCCCTTCTCTTCCTGAGGCTGCCAGGCTCGATTTTCACGATCCTCCCCCTGCCCCCATCCGCACCTCCCATCCCTTCCTCCACTGGTGGGTGATTAATGGGTCTAGGAGACATGTTAATGGGATGGGCATTAAGTCCAACAATTGGTTTAATTAACAGCAACTAACCTAGCACAGAAAGAGAGATCTCAGGGTGACTTCAGAGGGAAAGAGATGCCATAGTGTGACAAACAGCCACCAGACTTGGGGCCACCAGTATGTGCACCCTGCCCACTGTCCACATGATGTGCAGGGAGGGCTAGGGGACCCCAATAAGGTGGGTTGAAAGGGACAGAGATTCAGGGTGGGGTTCCTGCAGGGATGCTGTCCCCAGTCAAAGGTGGCCCTCCAGCCTTAGATCCAAGTTAGAATAGATGGGCTTCCTCCTCACACTTTCAGTTGCTTTTTCATTCATTCGCTTACCAAACATCCGGGAGACACCTCACAGCCACTCCATCTTCCTGTGAGTGGCTCAGAGAGAAGGGGCTTGCCCAGCCAAACACAGGTGAGGAGTGACAAAGCCAGGATTCTAGCTGAGGCTTTCCAGGTCTGAGTGCACAGGTATCTGCCCACCCTGCCCTGCTGGACACCGGCAATGCCCCCACTCCCGGCCTGTGCCCCAGTTTGAAGGCAGCTGCTCTCCCTCCATGTCCACTCCTAATCCCATGCACACAGCAGCATGGGAAGCATCTAGGTTTGGAGCCAGACCTGGATTCGAATTCTGATTGCTATTCTGGTTGAGTGACCATGGGCCATTTAATTAACCTTTCCTCCCTTGTAAAATGGGAGTCATAATTTCTGCCCCACAGGTGGTGATGAGTCAAAAGGGCAGGTATATAAAATGACCACTCCCAGGAGGCCCCTGATAAATGCATCCTCCCCTTCCTCCACTCCCCCATTGCCTCTTAGCCTCACTCACCACCCCCTAGAAAGTTCCCTGTGTGGTATTGGGGTGAAAGGGGGCTTCGATATGTCCCCCTCCTCCTAGAAGGATAATAAGGACCAAAACTCAGCCAGGACTTGGCATCAGTGGACTCTAGATTGTGCCACATTCAGATGAACCCAACCTCATCTAATCAAACCTGCCAGGGCTTTGGTTGCCCCATGTGAAGGTGAGGCTGAAGCCTGGTAGCCCACTATCCTGGGAATCATGTTCTAGGAATCTGAGACTCCTCCTAGGTGTGAGTCAGAACGCGAGAGGTGCTGAGAGCCCCTGGGATCTGGACTAGGAGAAGACAAGGGTCCCTGGCCTGGAGAAGCCCTCCCTGCTCCCCCTTCCAACCCCAAAAGGAATTTGCAGGAAAGCTGGGCCCTCTCCCTGTGCAACAGACTCCAATTTTTTCCCCACAGAGGCGGAGACTCTGGAGCCTCACCCGCACTCCAGAGATGCAAGCCCTCCCGCCAGTCACAATCTGCACCCTCGGGCCAGGCTGCCACTGGGCCTCCCTGGTCTCTTTCCTTCTATCCCTGCGTTTCTCCAAGTTTCCACTCCTGCCTCTTCTCCTCTACTCCTTCCTTCCACCTGCTTCACCTGCTGGGGAAAATAAACACTTCATTCTAAAAGGGCAGGAGGGGCCCTAACACCTCCGGCACCTGAATGGACAGAGAGAAGCCCTGAGATTTCATGAGAATAACCTCTCTGCCCTGCTCCCCTTCTGCTCCTGGGTCCCATGTTGGTCCCCTCAGTTGTTCCATCACCTCTGGGCTCAGAGACAGCCCTACTGGGAAGGTAGCAGAGTGGGTCAGGAGGCTGATCAGTGACCAATCCCACTGGCACTGAGAGGGGATGCCAGCCTGCCTCCAGCCGCTGAGGGCACTGAAAGTACCAACAGATCTCTCTGTCCCCTTCCTCAGACCCCCACAAACACTCGGGCTCCTGCAACCCCCAGGGATCAGCTCTGCTTTGAACTTCGCTTCCACCACTCTGTCTCCCCCACTCTTTCTCTGTCCCTGTACTCACCTCTTGTTCTTCCAGAGACTGGAGCCAGCCAAGCCCATTGGCCAAGTCAGCCAAGTCTCAGCTGCTCCAGCTCCTCGATGACACGGTCCAACTCGGGCTCTCTGAGCAACAGCTGTTTCATATGTGAAATGGTCTCAGTGAGAGTTTTACTTGTCAAAGGTAAAGGCCCACATTGGATAATGTGCCGTGGGGACTGTGACTCTTTCAACAATCCTTGGATGTCACTGCACAGAGCTCAGTTCTGGGACTGTGGCCCAGGCAAGAACTCTTCCCTTAGCAACTCTGTAAGTTACAAAGCTCCCCAGCTGGCAGAACCCCTGGAAATCAGAGGCTTGCTCAGGGATACAGAGGGTAGCAAAGGAGATAGGAAAACAGGTACTAGGACCAAAGGCATCTGTGTCCCACAGGGGCGAGGTATCACTAGGGCCGGAGGGAGCAGGGCCCCAGGGTCAGAGGTACCTGGATTTGCCCACTGCCAGTGGAAGGGCATTGGACAAGACATTAAACTTCTGGGAATCTCAGCTGTTCATTTGTAGAAATGACAATAACCCTGAGTTCCCAGGAGTGCCCTGTGGATCCAGCAGGAAGTAATAGGATGGAGGGAGTGAGAAATGCAGCTTTAGAGGCAGAAGGGGGTGTGTTTGAGTTACAGCTGGATGCCTGTCTTCCTCTGTGACCTTGGGCAAGTTACCTAAGAGCCCAAAGCTGCATTGTCCTCATCTATACAGGGGGAGCGAGCATGGCCCTTGCTCCCAGGCTTGTGCAGGTTACAGAGTCCTGCAACATTAAGAACACAGAGCTAGGAGCCAACAGGTGCTTCTGGTAATATGGGCACAGAGCCCAGCACCAGAGGAGGTTAACACAATTAGTGTTTTTTCAATTTATTATGGGGGTGAGCACAAAGATTATTATGGGAAGCCCCATAAGGGATACCATGTGAACAGGATGAAGGGTAGACTCCGTCTGCTCCAACCCAGAGTATCTATAACACATTTCTGGTCACTGACGTCTCTCTGTCTCCAGAAAAGCAGGACTGAGGTCCTATCTGGTAGTTAAAGAAACGGAGGCCTAGAGAGGTTTGGTGGATTTTTGTAAGATCTCACAAAAGGGGACAACAGGAGTAAGATAGGCCACTCAGCACTACCAGGTGGGACTCCAGGCTGAAGAAGTATGCTGTTTCCTCTTGTCTTCTCAGACAATTTGTAACAATGATTACCATTGTTACATACTGGGTGATTTTCCTGGGTTAAGCAGTTGACTAAATGCTATAAAGGGTTTATCTCATTTAATGTCCACACCACCTATGAAACAGATTTTCTTCTCCCTATTTTACCGATAAGGAAACTGAGGCACTGAGAGTTAGGTGGCTTGTCCAAAGTCATTCTGCTTACAAGTAGTGTATGGAACCTGTGAACTTGACCAACTAGTTGCACTAGCAAAATCAGAGGTGGCCTGTCCATCCAATGTAGGCTGGTGGGTCCCTGCAGAGGACCAACCTTTGTCCTCTTCCCAAGCTCAGGCTGACTGCATATGAAGAGAGCCTAACTCCTCATAGTCCCAGAGTGCCCCCAGGGAAAAGTCCCCACAGGCTCCTTGCAGCCACCCTGAGCATTCAGTACCAGTATTCTTCCTGAAAGTCTAACCTAAATCCTTCAAGCTCCAGGGCACTCCTGGACACCTCTCACTGACTCTTCCACCATCACGTCCACCCACCCACCTCTACTCTGGTGACAGCCTCTGGAAGGAGCAAGAAATGAGGTCAAAGATCCAATTGGGAGCAGGTAGGGCCACAGCCTCGACTTTTCCCAGCCCTCAAGTACCCGTGAGAAAGCCCAGGCTTTGCAGTCACTGGGCCTAGGCCCCAGCCCTGGTTCCATATTCTTTAGCAGTGTGACACTGAGCTAGGAAGTTCCTTAACCTTCCTGAACCTCAGTTTCCTCATCTGTAAAATGACATTGATCATCCTCATTGTCATGAGGCTTAAATGCCACAGTGGGCTGGAAGACTGAGCACAGCCCTCCTGGGGCCCGTGATGGGCTCACCACAAATGCTGCTTTCCTTCTCTCCTCCTCCTCCTCCCCACACCTCCTCCCCTTCCCATGGAAATGGGAAGCCATTCTCCATGAAAAAGAAAGCATGTTTTACATTTCCTCCTGAAAAAGTTTAGCTGAGGCTGGTGTGAAGTTAGTTTGCCCTTTACTGGATGCTATAAGCACCATGCAAGGCACACTCCATGCAGCATTGTATTCCATCTTCACACCCCCATGAGACAGGCATTGTTACTGACATATGATGACTAAGGCCCAGGGAGGGGCAGTGGCTTACCTAAGTCACAGAGTAAGTAAGAGCCAGCATTGGGAATCAGTTCTGTCTACAGATTGTTGGGAGCCCTGGGGAGCTTCCCCAAGGCAGAGTCTCCCCTCTCCCAACCTCACAGCCCACAATATGTCACATGTATAAGGTGGAAGAGTATTTTCTCCTCCACATCAAAGATGAGAAAATGGAAGCCGAGCAAGGGTAAGAAGCTCAGCCAGGGACACAAAGCCAGGGGAGGTCTAGGCTCAGTTGGAATCACCAGCGGACCTCAGCTAAAAGGAAGTAACCTATTCTGCTTCCTTCTTCAGAAGCAACATCTTCACCCTCTGGCATGTGAAAACCAGTTCCTCTTCCTGCCGATTTGAGCCAGTTGGCATTTAGGAGGGCAAGACTGTTAGTCTCAGATCCCAAAGCCTAAAGTAGCCATAACTAAAATTGTCCTCCTCTTAGGAATGTCCCACAAGGCAGACCCTTCTTCAGGTGCAGTCCTGCATAGAGGCCTCACGTTGGATTGATTTCATGTCTGTATGGCTGCAGGTCAGATTTCATTCCACCAAGAGCCATTATAACAAAAGTCCTGGTGCTACCAAAATATTGCCTATTCGAGGCCAGGAGGCATACAGCCAGCACAAAGGATAGCCTCCTCAAAGGATTGGGCAGAATGATGATCTATATGTTCCCATTCCCCAAATGGGGAAACTGAGGTTCAGCAAATGAATGATCCATATGCGTCTGACCACAAGATCTCTAAGGCTCTTTCCATGCCCCAGACCTTCCTGAGCCAGGCTCTGACACAGGTACCTGGGGCACATGCACTGACTCACTCTGAGAGGGGGGTCGCCCTATGGGGTGTTGGCACTTACGCATCTTGACAAATGTGTGTGACGCAGCACCTCCCCCCCATACACATGCCCATGGCATGTCCACACGGCCAGGCACACAAGTACACACACTCTCACAAGCACACACAGGTCTTAGGGCAGTGGTTCTCAACTCTGGGGGCACAATGGGGTATCTGGGGAGATTTTATTTTTATTATTTATTTATTTATTTTTTACAAATAGTTTATTGTCAAGTTGGTTTCCATATAACACCCAGTGCTCATCCCCACAAGTGCCCCCCTCCGTGCCCATCCCCCCTCTGGGGAGATTTTAAACACACCAGGTCCAGCCCCGCTGCTGGGGAAGCTGAAGAAATGAATGTGTATTAGTTACCTATTGCTGCATAACAAATTCCCACCACCACCACCACCACCAAATGTAGCCCCTTGAAACAACATTTCTTCTCTCACATGCATTTTGAGGGAGCAGCTGGCCAGGTGGTCCCAACTCAAGATCTCTCACAAGGTTGTAGTTTAGATGGCCGCCAGGGCTGCAGACATCTGGAGGCTTGCCTGGGGCTGGATGATCTGCTTTTGAGATGGTCACTCCCCTGGCTGGCAGCAGAAGGCTTTGGTTTCTTGCCACATGGTCCTCTCCATAGGGCTCTTACGTGTCCCTGTGACATGGCAGCTGGCTTCTCTCTGAGTGAGTGATTCAAAAGAGTACAAAGAGAAAGCCACAGTGTTTTTATGCCCTTACTCCTAAAGCGCACTGTCATCTCTGCTTTTTTTGTTTGTTAGAAGGAGCCCACATTCTAGGGAAAGGGAATTTGATTCCATCTTCAGAAGGGAGAAGTCGCAAAAGATTTGTGAAAATATTTAGTTTTTTAAAGTTTTATTTATTTTGCGACAGAGAAAGAGAGAGCACGAGTGGGGTAGAGGCAGAGAGAGAAGAGAAGAGAATGCCAAGCAGGCTCTGCGCTGTCAGCACAGAGCCTGACACAGGGCTCAAACTTACAAACCATGAGATCATGACCTGATCTGAGATCAAGAGTCAGAGGCTTAATCGACTCTTGCCCCATGTGGAAATATTTTAAAACCACCACCGTGTGGGAGGTGGGGCCAGGACATTGTGATTTTAAACACTCCCCAGGTGACATCAGCATGTAGTCAGGGCTGAGACCCACTGAGATGGAAAGTCATCAACTGGAGGGCGTTAGGGAGGGTTACTCAGTAGGACATGACTTCATGGTTGAACCAACCTCCAAGTTCCCTCCCCAGGGAAACTCACATCTGTGGCCTCAGCCCAGGCCCTGGGTGCCCAGCTTCCAGCTCTCCCTGACCCTCCCTGGCCCTTCTGGCCACCACCCCCAAAACAGGCCTTCTCACAGACCCCCCACCCACAGGCCCCAGGCCTGGCCCCCAGCCCAGCAGCGCCCCTCACTAGCGTCTTCTAGGTGTCTTTCAGGCCTGTGCAAGTATGTGGATGTGCGGGGCACGTGCGTGGGCACACTGTATGTGCATGTGCCCATCAGCTGTGTCTGCTCACAGTCCAGGGCTCCCTGGGAGGAGCACCGCAGTCTAGCTTCTCCACATCCCTGCTCTGTCTGTCTGTCCTCCTTTCTTTCCTTTTCTCGCCCCTCCTTCTCCTTCCTTTTCTTGCTCTAGACTCCCCTCCTCCCTGACTCTACTCCCACCCTCCTCCTGTGGTCACCGTGCCCTTCCCCCCCTTTCCCGCCTGCCCTCCTAGCAGCAGGCCTGGTGGTTTCTCTGCAAATATTTTGATGGAGCAGCAACAGAAGCAGCCCAGAGCGAATGGGGAGGGGCCCTGGACTTCCATGCCTGCCTTCAGGAATCCCGCAGCCCCAGCCACTCTGGGGTCTCAGGCAAGCAACTTTCCTTCCTCCATCATGACTCCCTGATGGGAGGGGGCATGGCTGAGGGGAGGGAGGCAGGAGCCAGGGAAGAGCCAGTGCAAGGGGGCCATGTCCATTTGCAAACTCCTCTGCTAGTCTCTCCCTCATCAACTGCCTGTCCGCGGAGGGCCTGACCTGCCGGCCTCCAGAACCCTCCTTCCTCTCCATATTGTCTCTCTGTAGTATTGCCAGCCTTTCTGTCTCTGTCTCCACTCTCCGGCTCTGCGTCTCTCTGGCTTTCTCTTAGAGAGAGGCAGCGGAGGCCACGGCTCCGAGGCTGCGGCAGTGAGAGGGCTGCCCCTCTCGAGGAGAGCAGTTGTGCCCTCGTAATGAGAAGGCAAGAGAACTCTTCTCAGGAATTAATGAGACCACCAAGAACAAAAGAGGCGGCCAGCAGAGGCCAGAGAGGCGGGGCCCCGGCTAAGCCATCCCCGCAGAACCGCGTGCGGCAATAATAGAGTGAGGAAAAATGGAGTAGAGATCCCTGTGGTAAAAACTATTAGAGAAGGCGAATTATAAAACTATTAACCAGAATGTAACTCCCAATTAAAAGATGATTTAACACTGGAACCTGATGGATGAATTTTGATTAAATGGAGAACTATTAGGAGCCCAGGGATAAGGCTGCTCCTGCCAGTTCTAAAAGTTAAAAGGCAGTTTGATATAAAAATTTATAAATTAAGGTTAATTACTTTAAATAACATGGCTGGAAGCAATGAAAGGAAATGTGTCAGAATCTCCAGAGTTTGGGGCAAGATGGATACAGATGTCCTGGCTGGCCCCGGGGAACCCAGAGGTCAGGGCAGGGGCGGTCAGGGCCAGCAAGAGGGCAGGCGATGTCAGCACTGCCACCAGGCCCACCGAGAAGTTAGGGGCTGGTTGATGCACCAGCTGGGGATGCCCTCACTGCCCTCCACCCTGGGCCACACCAGGACACATGGGTTCTAGGAGCTGGGTGGGAAGGAGGCCTCAGGGCCCCAGGACCATCCTAGGGAACTCATCTGATGGAGGGGACACAGACCCTGAATGGCCAGTCCTCCCTCTGTTGGAAGGGACATAGCAGGAATCCTGCCTGTGACCCAGGGTTTACTGAGGATTCAGCAGGGGTGGTGGACACCTTGGCCCCGCCCCCTCTGAAGGAGTCACCACACACCTGCACAGGCCTTCCTGGCCCTCCTCCACACTCCCCACCTTGTAAGGCCCTACAAGGAAAGGCTGCTGGGTGTGGGCTGCTCTTCCCCAATGTCCCAGGCTAGTGAGATGTAGCCACTGCACAGGGCTGTCCCCTGCCCCAGACTCTGAGCCTTCCCTGAGCTGAAGGTCATGCTTCCAGAAGACCCCTACACCCAGGGCTGTCTGAACCCTCTACCACCAGGCAGCCCCCTGGATACCTCGCCCTGGGCAACTCATCCCCTCCCCAGAACCCCACCTCTCACCCCACGAGGACTGCTCTGCACGTCGAGAGGGGCAACCCGGTGGACAAAAGATTCCACAGCAAAAGATGGTACTCGGCTCACAGACAGCCCTGAGAAGGCTTTGGAAGACTGTGGCCCAGGAGACATGAATAGAAGGCTTGCCCCATTGTTAGGGTCATGGGCACTCAGCCACATTCCTTGGATTCAAGCTCCAGCTCCAACACTTCGCAATCTATGTCTTCAGGATTTACCTCTTGAGGCCTCATTTCCTCATCTGCAAAGTGGAGAAAATTTCTCCTTGCAGGACTGCCATGGAGATGAGAGGCAACGCCCTAACACATAGTAGGTGCTCAATAATGGCAGCAGACCTGATGTCCACAAAGTCTCAACTTAATAAGAACTGTAGTTATGTGGCAGACCCTTACTGATGCTTCCCACATGCAGGCGCCCTGTGAACACTTCCTAGGCATAAGGTATAAGTACCTTATGTAATCTTCCCAACACCCTTTGAAGTCAGTCATTACTCTCATTTCCCAGAGAAGGAAACTGAGGTCTGGAGAGGTTCAGTCACAATCACTAGGCCTCATAGCTGTCAGTGGTCAATCCAGGGTTCAGGCCTCTCCCCTCCTGATCCCACCTTGCACTGCTTCCCCACTGCCTCACGCTCTTTAACACTTCAACTGTGTTGAAGGCTTTCACTGTTCTCTCTTACTGTGCATCTTATTCTATACCTCAAATAAACTAGCTGATAGTAAAACCAATAGGAAAGGAAGAAAGCAGTGAAGGGAGAGAGGAAGGAGACAGAGAGACAGGGAAGGAAGGAAAGTGGGAAGAAGGAAGGAAGAGGAAAAGGAAAGAAAGCAGAAAAGAAAAAGTTGGTGAATTTTGAAAAATAAACCCCTGTGGTGTTAAAAGTCGGCAAAGTGTCTAACGGTGGGAAGTCCTGGACACTGGAAATGTTCTGCTTCTGAGGTGGCTGGCGATTGCAAGGTGTTTAGTGTACTGATTTATGCTCTTTATTGAAAATATTTTTCTAATTAACTAGTTGAAAATGAAGATGAGGGGCGCCTGAGTGGCTTAGTCAATTAAGCATCAGACTCAATTTTGGCTTAGGTCATAATCTCAGTCATGGGGTCATGAGATTATGAGATCGAGCCCCAAATTGGGCTCCCTGCTTGGGACTCTCTCTCTCTCTCTCTCTCTCTGCCCCTCCCCCACTCTCATACACGGGCATTCTCTATAAAAATAAACATTTAAAAAATTAGTAAATAAAAATAATGATAATGAGTGAATGGTATATCAATTACACCTCAGCAAACCTATTTTTTTAAAGTAAAGGAGAAGCCTTTCTTTTAATTTTGAGAGAGAGAGAGCATGCACGCTCATGCAAGTGGGGGAGGGGCAACGATAGAGGGAGAGAGAATCGCAAGCAGACTCTGCACTTTCAGCGCAGAGGTGATGCAGGGCTTGATCTCATGGGACCGTGAGATCATAACCTGAGCTGAAGTCAACAGTCAGACGCTTAACCAACAGAGCCACCCAGGTGCCCCTCAGCAAACCTATTTTTGAAAAAATAAGTACAGTATGCCAAAAGAAAGCCCTTCCTTGGCTTTCCATGGTATACAACAGAAAACAGGTATGTATCACAGGACCAAGAGAGACCCAGAGTAGCCTAGTACTTGGCCCTGGGACGAACCCATCAGCATCAGCCTCTCAGAAGGGTGTGCCTTGGAGGTGAGCTGTAGAAGAGCGACAGGAGAGCAGGGTCCCCATCTCATCGTGTGTCTCAGGCCATATCACTTCCCTCTCCAAACCTTTCTCATTTTCCTCATGAACAAGGCAGGGTTTGTAGAGGAGGGAAGGACAACGGAGGGGCACAGCCCAGGCAAAGGCTCAGGAGTGAGAAGAGTTGCAGGCACAAAAGAACAATGCATCCCCCAGGCTTGAACTGCCTGAGCTCAAGAAAGGAAGTAGGGTGCTCAGGTCCAGGGACAAGGAGAAGGGCCATTTTCTGAAAAAGCTTCAAAATATTATGGACAGAAAAATATCATTGCAATTGAGACAAAGCTAACATGATAGTGATGACCCCTTTCATAGTGATACTGTTATTGCTGTTGTCAGCACGATTGTTATCGGGGAAGTAGCAAGGTGAAGCACACCATTTCCCAAAGTGAACTCCAGCGGACGTTTCTGCCACAAGATTCTTCTCAACAAAATTTTCCACAGGAAAGTAGTTGGTACTAACAATGCTCTTCTCTTGGAACTACCCAATACACACCAGCATAATAAAGGCTCTGAGAAGTCTTGTAGCAAGGAATCTATTTAACTTTTCTGAAAATAGCCTTTCCTACTGACTCAGTTGGTAAAGCATGCCACTCTTGATCTCGGGGGTGTGAGTTCAAGGCTCATGTTGATCATGGAAAATGATCAACTTAAAAAAAAAAAAAAAGAAAGAAAATAGCCTTCCCTAAACACAGTTGATCATAGAAACTTTTTCTTTTTTCTTTCTTTCTACCTCCCTCCCTTCCTTCCTTTCTTTCCTTCTTTCTCTTTCTTTTCCTTTCTTTCCCTCCCTTCCTTCCTCCCTCCCTCCCTCCCTCCCTCCCTCCCTCCCTCTCTTTCTTTCTTTCTTTCTTTCTTTCTTTCTTTCTTTCTTTTTCTTTCTTTCTTTCTTTTTACGTAACACTTATGGACAATCCCAGGATCTGAGGATTTGTGGATCACACTTTGAGGAATGAAGAGGAGCAGAAAGAGCATAAGCTCCAGCATCAGACAAAGTTCAATTTCAGCCTATTTCATGTGGCCTCGGTAATTTGCTTAAGCCCTCTGTACCTTGACTTTGCCAGCTATAAATTGGAGGAGATAATGCCAATCTCAAAAGTTTGTGGTAATGTTTATATTAAATGTAGCACATAATAGACAACTAACACATGTTTGTTCTCCCCATTTTACAGAAGGACTAACTTGCCCAAGAACACATAAGCAGGGGTGCCTGGATGGCTCAGTTGGTTGAGCATCCAACTTCGGCTCAGGTCATGATCTCACAGTTAGTGGGTTCAAGCCCTGCATCGGGCTCTGTGCTGACAGCTCAGAGCCTGGAGCCTGCTTCCAATTCTGTGTGTCCCTCTCTCTCTGCCCCTCCCCTGCTCATGATCTGTCTCTCTCTGTCTCTCAAAAGTAAATAAATGTTAAAAACAAACAAACAAACACATAAGCAGCCAGAGGGAACTCAAACCTAGGTCTTCTGTTTGGGAGAGAGGAGAGGATCTCTTCCTAGTGTTAGCATGTGAAGGGAAATGAGATCCCTTCGGCTGAAGAGCCAATGCTCTGAGGTATAAAAGATTCAGGATTACTTCCTGACAGCATATCTCAGTACACGCCCTGGACCATCCAAGACTGAGTCATGACTCTACCACTTACAAGCTCTGACTGTGGGCAGTTTCTGCATCCATAAAGTGGGGATATAAATAGTACCCTCTACATAGGATTGTTCTGAAGCAGAAATGGACGAATCCAGGTGAAGTGCTTAGAATAGAGTTTGACATACAATAACCCCTCAATAAATGTACACTGTTTTGTTTTGTTTTGTTTAATATTACTGTTCACTACTGGGCTCCAAGTCAGTTGACAGAAGGGGAGGGGGTGACAAAGAATTCTTTCTCCCACAGGGTCCTGAATAGCAGGGATGACAGGGTGTGTCAGCCAGGATCTCCTCTTCCAGCTCTGTCTTTCCCCAGATTCCAACCATGCCTGGTCCTCTTCCTGTCCCTGTAGAGATCTCATTAATGACACCCACCCTGATGGGGCTGTAAGTGCCCAGGGTAAGCCTGTGATGGGCCAGTCTTCTACAGAGTTACTGTGACCCCAAGCCCTACCAAGCTCACATGAGAACAATGGACTTGACCTCTCAAATCACCATCACTTCTGTGGCATCCTCTGAGGTGAGCAACAGGGACCCTTGCATCCACAACTTTTCAGTGGAGAAACAGAAGCAGACAGCAAAATTTAGGTGCTCTCCTACAGTCAAATTTGGGGGCCTAGAACCTAGATCTTCTGACCTCCAAGCTCTGGCCATTCCTCCCATATTGGGCTGAACCAAGACCACCCTCTCACTCGCAAATAATGTTATTCTTAGTTGTAAGGTTTCCCCTCACCAAAGAGGTCCCACACACCAACCGGTGAAGCTTGCTGATATACTGACCATGCAGTCGAGATTGCTCATGGCCACAAGGCCTCATGATCAGTAATCCAGTTACCAGCCCCTCCCTCTGCACATCTCCCAGAACACCCCCACCATTCCTTCCCATTTCAGCCTTCACAGGAGGGCTTTTCCCTGCTAACGAATCACACACGTCATCTGGGCTATGATGGCCACAGAGACCTGGGCCTGGCCCACCTTTGACCCCATAGACAGAGTGGAGCTGATATAATCATTTTCTAGCCTAATGAGCCTACTACATCTCCCACAAAACAGAGCTTAATGGCCGTGGTGGCCCCTGCCTAAGATAGAGCTCTGAGGCTAGAGGTCAAGGGTTAAAGGTCTAAGTCAGGGCCAGAGCCCTCCTCTCCACCCCCACTCAGTGTTTCAGTTTTCTCATTGGTAAACAGGCGTTCCTACCACTGAACTTGCTGTGTTGCTATGAGAACTGGAAACAATTCAGATAAAGGTAGCTCATGGCCCCAGGGCACATGTTCCCTACAAGACAACATAATCCACTGGGCCACCCTGCAGCCAGCTCTGCATGGTGCTGCATTCAGAGGAAACACCAGTCCATCGCCACAACAACATGGAAATGCAGCTCCAGTTCTTACCATGCATCTCAAAGCGCATTTGGAATCAGAAAACAAGGTAGTGCTTCCTGGAGCCCTCTTCCTCCATCGCCCATGGCCTCCCACACCTGGGCCATGGTGCCTCAGTCTCCCCTAGTGCTCACCAAACCCAGCCCCTCCAGGTGCCCAGCTTTCCTTGCTCTCCTTTCTGCCTTTTATCCTCTTCCATCCCTTCATCCAGGACGGATGCCCTGCCTCTTCTGAAGAAAGTTAATCTGAGATTTCTGGGCTTCTTTCAAATTTCCTTTCTAACCCATTACTCCTGACAGAGCAACTGGGGCCCGAAAAGGACCAAACACAGAAACCGTTGGCAGCAGAGGAAGGGTAAGGGCTGGGGACCCTTGGGAACCCTTGGGGACTCTGTTTTGGACTGTAATAGTTGTTACGATCCAATATGTCAACACACAATTAACTGCCATCTACAGTTTGCTCCTCAAGGAGCTTACAGTCAAGTTGAAGACATACCTGAAACAACTAGATAACATGGGAATCTGAACTACATATAAAAGACGTGCTGTGTGGGTTCAAAATCTGTGTCCACCCAAAATCCATGTCGAAGTCCTAATCCACTATGTAATGGTATTTGGAGGTGGGCCTTTGGGGGAGGTAATTGGCTTTAATGGGGTCACTAGGGTATGGCCCCATAAAGAAATTAATGCCATTCGAAGACAACAAAGCAATACCAGAGCTCTCTCTCCACCATGTGAGGATCCAAGCCATGTCTTGGCTTGCAGGACAGCCCTCTGCAAGCCAAGAAGTAGGTAGTCACCAAGGAACCGAATAAGCTAGTGCCTTGACCTTGGACTTCCCAGAGCTGTGAGAAATAAATTTCTGTTGTTCAAGCACCCAGTTTATGATCTTCTGTATGGCAGTTCAAGCTGACTAAGATATATATCATCAGGTCAGGAAGGGTATTCCAGAGTGAGGAAAACTTGAGCTAAGCCCACAAAAAAAAAAAAAAAAAAAAAAAACAAGTAAATTTTTGGCTAAAGGATGAGTGAGAGGACTCCTGGAGGGCACTCTGAGTCTGCACAGCTGTAGAAAAGAAAGGGCACTAAGAATTGAGTGCTTTGGAACAGGACAGGGTAAGAGACACCAAGGCCAGAAAGGTATGCTAGGACCAGGTCATATACAGGTACATGTAAGGCAGGTTCCCAGCTTTTGCAGAGCAAATAGGATACACAAAGATATAAATGCCTTTTTCTGGAGCACCTGGATGGCTCAGTCGGTTAGGTGTCTGGCTTCTGCTCAGGTCATGATCTCACAGTTCGTGCTTTCTGCTGTCAGCGCAGGGCCTATTTCAGATCCTCTGTCCCCTTCTCTCTCTGCCCCTCCCCCCTCTCAGAAACAAATAAACTTTGAAAAATTTTTAATAAAATATAAATGCCTTTTCCTTTGGAGCAATATGCAAAAGAAATAGCAGATAATACCTTACCCTCAGGGGACCCTCCCTTCCAGTCTGGAGGAAGTGGTCAAAGGCTCCTAGTCTCTACCTTTCAAAAGCTTAGAGTCTTCTGGAAGAGATACAGTTCCTCCAGGGAGCTTCCAGCCTTCTGGGGAAGAATGAATCTCTGCACATCAAGGTCTCTCCTCCTGGGCTGCCCCTTCCTATCTGACCACTTAGAGAACTCCCAATTTTCCTTCAAATACTACCTCCTCTGAGAAGCTTTCCTTGATTCCCATCAGACACAGGGAGTCTCCCAGAGTGTTTTGCTCCTTCCTCCATCAGAACACTTCATACTTTCCATGAAGGAGATTCTTTATGTGTGAGGGTGTGTGTGTGTGAGTGTGTGTGTGTGTGTGTGCATGCACACACTCTCATGTGTGCTTGGGTGTCTGTCCCCACGTACCTGCCCCTGGCCCACAAAGCCCCACATTTGCGAGGGTGGAGACCAGGCTCAGTAAGAGTCCTGGCTGGTGCTGCAAGTATGTGATGGCTGAGTGACCGAATGGATGGATGGACTGGCTGATATGAGAGACAATCTGGACACACTAGTCTGCTAGGGAAAATGGACAGTGGGTCAAGTCATGTCTCTTTGACACAGAAATAGGAAGCTGATAACCTCCCGAGGCCCTCAGAGAAGGTCCAGGGTGCAAGATGTTGGGGGTTCTGGGGAGCACCTTTGCTTGCCCTATCCATACATGCCAGCCTGCCCTCTGTTACCCACTCTGGGTAATCAGCAGCAGTGCCCTCAAGCCCCAGGATTGGCTGTCTGCCCCTGGTGGGCAGCATGCCCTGGAAAAACCACTACAAATATAATACAAGTCGTTGCCAAACAAAAAAAGTGGGGCACGTAGCCAGAAAATCACAAATTCCTCTAGAAGCAGGTCAGGGCCTCTCTGCCCATCCTGCTGATGGTTCACACAGGCCAGAACCAATACCAAATGGACTGCACAAGTAAAGGTCTGAGGGTGTAGAGGACAGAAAGCTGGCTGTGCTTCCTTCCTCCTAGAGGGGCTTCTCCTAAGAGCCCAAAGGGCAGCCTACAGAAGCACTGGACTCACATCCCAAACAAGATGTTCAGCCTCTTTGAGTCTCAGCTTCCTCATCTAGAAAATGGGTATGATCGTAACTAGGCAAAGGGCTGCAAGGAGAATAAAATACGAGCTTGCATTTGGAAGAGCTTTGTGGAAGGATAAAGCACTGCACAGACAAGCGGCTCAGACCATTTGAATTATTTCAGTATCATTGTTACTCAAGCAGAAGAGCAGAGACTCAAACCCATGACCCTGAGACCAGTGTTGTGACCCGCCTCCACCCCCAGCAAGGGGTCCTTGGCTTCTGCTCTGAGCTGGATTTCCTGAAACAAGGTCCACCAAGGCATGGAACAACTGGGGAGAAGAGGGGGAGGAGAAGGGCATGTGTGTGCATGTGTGTACACATTGCATGTGCGTGTGTGCATGGGGGTGTAAGCCTGTCTGAGTGTGTGTGTCTCTGTCTGCCCCCGGGATAGGAAGGGGAGGGAATGGAGGGAAGAAAGAGAGAGAACTGAGAAGAAAAGCAGAAAAAGCACAGAGAAGAGAAGGACTGAGGTATTCGGTTACATGATCTAAATTCTAATCAAACATCATTTAAAGCGTGTTTTATTTCAGCCTCGGGAGAGCCGGTCCCTCCTGGCTGCTCACCATGGCAACGGGCCGCTCATTTCAGAAGTGTCATGCCACATTATCGTCCTGCCGCCTCACACGCTCTCGCCGCCTGACAACTTCGCTCTGCCCCTCACGACAACCATCCCCGCTCCGCCGGTTTATTTTTGGTGTCAGCCAGCCCCTCCTCCCCTGCCCCCTCCCCCGTGTCAGTGGATTGAAAGACAACCCCAGCCCTCCAGCCGGTGAGCATCGCAGGCTATTTGGTGATAAGAGATAATTTCAGGAGATATTTGCTTACACGCATATGAACAGTTTGCTGCATTAAGACAATTCTGCCTGGTATGTGGGGATGGGGAGGGGGTGGCCAGTGCTCAAGCTGACAACACCCCAGGAAAGAAGAGGGAGGGGCACCCCTCAATACTCATGACCCCTCCAAAACTATGAGATTCTCCCCAGGCTACCATCCTTAGCATCATCTGGAGGCCTGCCTCTAACTCGCTGTGTGACCTTGTGCAAGTCACTCCCCTTTTCTGTGCCTCCCTCTCCTCAGTTCTCAAAAGACAGGGTTGGACCAGCTGCAGTCTGGATCCCTACCAAGCATAACATTGGGTAAACCAAAGAACCAGGGTGGGCACAGCAGAGAAGTGAGGACCCAGAAGGAAAACAGACCCCTGGTCTTGCCACCAATGTGAAGACTAGTGAAAAAAAAAAAAAAAAAAAAAAAAGACTAGTGAGAGAAAAAGAGGTTAGCTGACACAAAAAAAAAAAAAAAAAAAAAAGACTAGTGAGAGAAAAAGAGGTTAGCTGACACAGCCCACCTCCATGCATGTGACTGTCCCAGATCAGAAATGGTCGTCGGAGGGGGTGGAGGTCCTGAAGCTCCTCACTCTGGTGGAATCTAGGAAAATCCTGGACCTAGGATCAGACCCCGTTCTGGCAAGGGCTTTTCTGGAACACCCATCCCTGCACTCTGCCTGAACTTCTTCACAGGCAGGACAAGCGGCATCTCTGAAGCTACCCACTCCCTCCCTGGCCTGTTTACACGCACACACATGCTCCCACACGCATCTCCCCAGATCCAGGGCCAGACAGACCCACAAAGGCTGATTGAGAAGAAGTTGGGAGGGAGAAGTGTACCTTGAAACCCCAATTAGGAAGTTGGATCCCTGGCGCTCAGAGCTGAGCACAGAAATAATAGGCTGAAAGGTGAGGTGGTGCCATCCTGATGCCTTCATCCACTTAAAGCCAAGAATAGTAAGAGCTTTGTCAGCTGAGGGCTTCCAGGAGCCGGGCCCTCGGCCTCAGTGTTCTCATCTACAAAATGGGGATAACAATACACACTTCACACAGAGTTGCTGGGATGATTAAAGGTATATCTAACACACAGTAGGTGCCCAAGGAAAAGCAGCTACTTTGAATAATAAAAGCCGCTCCAAGTGGAGCCAGGGAGCTGTTTCCCTTCCACTGGCTTGCGACCTCTGTGTAGGCTGGCAGTGCAAGAAGTCTCCCTTGGCCAAGACCTTGAGCCCTGGGCTTACTCTTCCCCCACCTCCTCCCCACTCTGCCTTTCACTCTATAGCCTTGCCCCATGTCTGGAAAGTGATGGGCTGGGCGTTCTCTTGCCACGTTATGCCCTTACTCAAGCAATGCACACAGGCGCCAGCTTGGTCCTCTTTCTCAGCAAATGAACAAAATGAATTAAATTACTCATCTCAGCATTGCACTCACAAGTGCTTGACCCAAAACTGGTAGGTTCAAAGGGCAGTACCATCGGAGAGGGGCAGGGGTCTCAGGCAAGGAAGTCAGGTCCAAAGGAGGAAGGGGTCGAGCGGTCAGGATGAAGGGTTACCTAATCACACCCACATTTCTGGAGCTTTTAGCTATCAAGAGCATGTGTTACGTTTGTAACCACACCCGGAATCAGCCGGAGGTGTCCTGGATGCCTCATTTCCTGCATCTCAGCCAGATCCCAGAGCTCTTGAAGACAATGTATTGGGGGAGAGAGGGCTCAACATGAACTCGGAAGTCCCCAGGACCTGCGTCCCAGCCTCCTCACCCCCTCCCAGCTGTGCTGGCTTCAACAAGTCCCTTCACCTTCTGAGACTCGGTTTCCACATCTGCACTGTGGACAGACGGCAGGTCCTGCCTCGGGACCCCCGTGGGGAGTTAAGATGGGGTATTTGAGCTCCCTGCACGTCAGCCTGCACAAGAGGTGCCTCCCATCCACCTCTCCCCCGACAGGAGCAGACAGCCCCGAAGTGCCCCCGCTGTAAGCCTTCTAAACTCTCTCCCGGAGCTGCTCGGCGAGGACGCCCCTCCCCCGGCGTTCCCAGCGCACTCAGCCTCCCGCCGCGGCGGGCTAGGGAGGGAGGGGCTGGGGCGGCAGGGAGTCCCCCTCCCGCAGCCTGGGGATTGGGGCCCGGGTCCGGGGAGAGTGGGGAGGAGCGCCCACCCGCACCCCGCCGGGGCCTTGGGGGAAGGGCAGGGGCGGGCGCCGCCGGCTCACCTTCTGACGGTGAAATGTGGCCATTTACCTTCACGCTCCAATGCCAGCACCTAAATCACTGTCGCAGCGCCCGCGCTCAAGGTTGCTCCGGAGCGGCCGCCAACAAAGCCGCCGCCGGCCCCCCACCGCCCGCCGCCGGGAAGGCCCGAGGAGGGGACGCCCGCGGCCCCTCTGCTGTGCCCCTGCCTTCCTCCCCGCCCCCTTTCCGCTGCCTCCTTTTCATTCTCGCTCTTTTTGTTGTCCCAAGACCTGTTTCGGGGACCAGGCTGCCACAGTGCCCGCTGCCAACTCACCAAGAGCCTCAAGTGTAGGTTCCAGCCCAGAGTGTGGTCGGGCTCGCAGGAACCAGGTGCTCAGTGTGCAACAGCAACTTCGCATTTGGGTCCCTCTGGACAGCCATGCGCCTGGAGTACGCCCAACGTGGATAGGTTTTGGTCCGGTAACTGCCTCGTGAATGTCACTCAAAAGGCAGCAAGTGTGCGTGTGCTAAAAGTGCTAATCGGCGAAAGGTGAACATTTAGCCCATCTCGGTGACTGTTTTGACATGGCTTCATTGGCCCTGCTCCCTTCCTTCACCCTTTTCCCTCCCAGATCTTTCTCTTCCCTCCGCTTCGGGGATCTCCACTGTTCCTCCATCCAGAGAGGGTGAGGGGCGTGCAT
The DNA here is from genome assembly GCF_003009895.1 of Hyaena hyaena. Lineage (NCBI taxonomy): Eukaryota > Metazoa > Chordata > Mammalia > Carnivora > Hyaenidae > Hyaena > Hyaena hyaena. The sequence continues at coordinate 154,007 of NW_024081199.1, read as the reverse complement.
ACAGGAGAGACTCCAGGTCCTGGTCTGGCAGGACATCTGAGGCTCCTTTGGAGAAGGGGGAGCAGGTCGGGGCTGCTGGCACCTGGAACCCCAACCGTGTGAGGAAGAGGTCTCAGCCCCGTGGTGGCCTGAGGCGCTTCCCCTTCCCCCTCCCCCCGCCCCCAGCCCTGAGAGGCGGTCAGCCCAAAGGGAAGTGAAGAGAACATTTGCCCTGGAAGGGAGAGGAAGGCACTGAGCTGAGACCTCCTCCCTGTGGTCAGGCCCCCTCTCTGGTCTGGATCTGAGGCACTGGGCATGCCAAAGGGCGGAGTTGTGCCCTCATCATGAGCACACTATTTGCAGTGGCCATTCACTCTGTCTCAGATCCAGATTCATTTGTACCTTATCCCTGCTTCTTCTGTGTGGATAAGTGGGACTGGTACCCCCCTTCCCCGAGTGTGGGTTCCCCTGGGAACAGAAATGGCTTTCCTCATCATTCTGGAGAGTTTGCCCCCCAGGGCAGAGGTTGTATCCCTCCCATCAGATTGGGTGCTCCCCAGAACAGGGACTGTGTCCCCAGCATAGAGGCTTCTGTCTCCCCTATCAAATAGAGGACCCCCTCAGATTAAGGGCTGTGTGTCTCCCTGCCAGATCAGAAGGTCCTCCCCAGGACCCTACTGACCACAGCTAACCTAGTGTTCAAAGCCCTACTAAGTAAGGTCCTATCCCACTCCCGGACACTATGGTCTTAGGAGTCCTCAAGTCTGGCCACAGATCCACCTTCATCAGGTCTTAGCTCTGTGACCTTGAACAAGTCACATGACCTCTGGAGAGAATGCTGCCACTTCTCAGGGTCTTATGAGGCTCCAAGGAGACTGCATGTGGTGAAAGGGCCTAGCCCAGGGTCTGGCATATAGCATGTGTTCAGTAAATGCTGTCTCATTCCCTTCCCCTCATTAGTCTGGGAAGTACGTTCCAAGTTTCTCTGTCAGCTTGGGCTGAGAAGACAGAGGTGGGCCAGGGTTGGACAGGAGCACCCACAGAACACACACACACAGCCTCCCATCAAGCAACTCGGTAGTAGCCTCCTTCGTTAGGGGACGGGGCGATGGCAAGGAGTTAAATGTATTAAGCAATTTACAATTAATATAGAAGTCATTCCAGAGATAGCTACTAGAAAGAGTACAACAGGGCAATTAACCCACTAATACACTAGGCTATTACATCGCTATGTCTCTTATTTTAGCCCGAGGTGATTTGAAACGCATTGGATTAGAGGATATTACAGCAGATAGCATGAAAAATAGCTTAATGTAATGAGCCATCCCGTGATGTCTGCTATTAAAGATGATTTGCAGTTGAAAACTACAACATACAGTAGTTCAGCTATTTGAGGACCAAGGGGGTGGGGGCTGGGGCGGTGCTGTTAACCCTTCCCTCCTTCCAGCTGCCCCACCCCCACCGGGCCCTCTACTACCTGCACTCCAAGATCATCAAGTGCATCTTGTTAGGCGACAAAGGCTTCATTGGGAGATTGGAGATTGGGGCCCTGAGGTTGATAAAGAACCAATAATCTGCTAATAACCTTTAAAAAATAGATTCCCCCAGGGAGCTGTACTAATGGGCTGAGGCTGGGGAGGGAGGTTGATTGGCAACTGGGCAGCTAATGTGGAGAAGGGTGTGGGACAGGGCAGGGACTTCCCTAGGTAGGGGGGATGGTCAACGGCCCACCCCAACCCCATCTGGAAGGTGTGTGGGTGGTGGACTGCCATTAGGAGCTTTACCTAGGTAGATGTGTATGAATAATTACAATACACAAAACTGATTTTTTTCTATTTAGCCAACTTTTGTGTGGCAGGTCACATCTTTTCATTTTCACTTGTATTAGCTCCCTGGGTTTTGCATCTGGAGAGGTAGGTAGTAGTAATACCTTCCAGTGTACCTTAGGCATCTGACTCAAAGCAAGCAAGTAACTTACCCAGGGTTGATGTGACCTGTTACATAGTAAAACAGGAATCAACGAGAGGTTTTCAGATTTTAAACCTCATGCTTAAAACTATACAGCTCCAGCTATCATTGTGTTCTACCTACAAAAGCTCTGCATACCCCAAGCTTGCCGTGTTTTCTTCTGGAAGTTTTCCTGTTTTTCCTGTTTTGCATTTAGGTCTATGCTCCATTTTGAGTTACCTTCAGTGCATGGTATGAGGTAAGGTTTGGTGTTCATTCTTTTTTTTTTTTTCAAATGAGCTAAGAGTGCATTTGTATGTCCACATGTGTGACTACATGTATGTCCACATGTCTGCTGGCTGCCATGCAGAGAGAGTGAGGGTGCACATGCAGAGGCCATCTAAGACACACACATCCACACCTGGAGACACATGGAGGGTCGAGAATACATCTGCACAGTGGGTGTGAGGAGTGGGTGATACCCAGGATGGGTATGTGTACGCATGCTTGTTTTAGTCAGCGTACATGTGTGTGTCCATGAGCAAGTGCTGGCGTTTGTCTATCAAGGTACATGCGTGTTGGTATATGTGTGTCCAAATGTTCACAACTCTGAGTGTCACTGGGCATATATGTGTGTGTTCAGCTTTTATGGCCATGTCATTGTTGTGGCTGAATTGGTGTGCATATGTGTCACTGCATGTGTGTGTGTGTGTGTGTGTGTGTGTGTGCTGTTGGCATGTTTGGTACGGTGTGTGTGTCGCTGTGCCCATCTACACCTCCCCTGGTGTTGCCACCTATGACAGCTGCAGGGCCAGCCGGGAGCAGCCCCCCGCGCCCCCCTCACTGCTGTCTTTTATCATCATTTGCCACGAAAGGGAGCCCAGGAGGACGGTGATAAATAAGGGCCACTTAAAATACGAGACGACCACTCTGACTTTGGGGAATATTTCTTCTGTGGAGCAGCTGGTGCCGCCTCTGTCCTTGTGGAAAGGGGTCCCAGGGGCCTCCAGCCCCTGCCCAGCTTCCTCGGGCTCCCTCACCTCCTCCCCTCTGCCCCCTCCCATGCCCCTGCCCCTGCCCTAGCACCTCTGTTCTGGGAGGCCTTAGGAGGCCCCAGGGAGGGAAATAGAGGGGGACCCACCTGGAAGCCAAGGCAGGTAGTGCAAAGATGCCTTCAGTTTGCGCTTCTCTGGGGCTCTGTGGAAGACTGAGTATCGTGGAGGAAGAGCTAATAGGCCAAGAAGGGACTGAGAGGGTGATGGGAGGTCACAGGGCCTCAAACTGGTGGGGCCCCCTTTGAATCTCTTCTCCCCTGCAAGCTCAAGTGAGAGAATGGTTGGGGATCCAGAGAGCTGAGACATGCTGAGACACACACCAGTCACATGATCTTGAGCACCTACTACATGCCAAGCCCTAAGAGAAGACACTCCTCCCAAGAGGGGATTACAATGTACACACACACTATATGTGCTACACCAAGATACGCAGACATGCAAACGATAGGTGTAAGGCTTGTTCTGGAAAGAAATGAGCTCTGGGAAGAGAAAGGAACCTAAGAAGGAGGAAGAAAAGGGAGCAGACACAAAACCGTGATGTGAAGGATGCACAGCTGCATCAGGACAGAGGTGGCCCCTAGTGGGAGGGGGAGCGGGGCTGGGGTTGGAGGCTGCTCACTCCCCAAAGGGGCAAGTATGGACTCAAGTCCAGCCTTCCCTGCCCTGGCCAAGCCACCGCCTGGCATGAGGCTGTGTCCTTCAGGCAGGCGGTTGCCTTGTTCACCTAAAGCCCCCTCAACCATCACGCACTATACCCGCAGGGCTGGATCCCCTCAGAGGGCCGCTTCTTCCCAATTCTTACAGAGGCACGTTCTGAGCTGGCCAGGCTGACAGATGGGCTCTTCAGCTCTGTCTGTGAGACAAATAAAAAAAAGAGAGGAAAGGAAATAGAAACAGAGGAAAAGGAAGAAGAGAAGGAGGGAAGGAAAGGAAAAAATGAAAGGAGAGGAAGAGGGAGAGGAGAAGCCTGGGGGGTGGGGATCATCCTTGGAGGCTTTTTAGTCACAGAACTTATCACTGTCACTCTGCTAGTTGAGGTGCCATGACTGATCTGGGCCCACCAGCATCTGGGGTTGGGGGTGAGGGGTAAATCAGGATTAACAGGTAATACACACACACTTTCCCTGCCATGCCCACGCTGTGTCCCTTCTCAGCCCATCCCAGGTGCCCAGAGACTTGTCATGTCTCACTTCCTTCTCAGGGAACCAGTGATGGAAGTGGGAGTGAGGCGGAGTCTGCTCAAGCTTACCTTTTCTCCCTCCATTTCCCTCCCAAGCTCCTCATTTCCCATGATCCCTCTAAAGACACAAAGCCATGTCACCACCCATCGGGGGCTGTCCCTGGGAGGAACATCTAGGGCTTATCTAGGGCTTTTGAGCCCCCAGCTCCAGAGATGGGCACCCTAGGGGGCACCCACAGCCTCTTCCCTTGAGGTTCAGATCTCTGAGGGCCTGCCCTGGCCCCAGTCCTCCCAAGCATTTTCAAAGGGCCTGGAACACCTTTCATCTTGTGTAGACTGTGGAAGGGAAAGTGGAAGAGAGCTGTTACTGAGAACCTATAGGTGCCCTGAGCCCTGGCTGTACCTCCTGACATTCACAAGAACCCTTTCAGGTGAGTTTTAACTCAGAATCTCCAATTTACAGACAAGGAAATCTCAACCATAGCAGGGAAAGCCTCACAGTTTATAACTAGAGCTGCAGGAAAAGAAAGTCTAGTCTCTCGACTTCAAATCCTGCTCTTTCTGGGGTGCCTGGGTGGCTCAGTCAGTTAAGCGTCTGACTTTGGCTCAGGTCATGATCTCGCAGTTCATGGGTTTGAGCCCCGCATCAGGCTCTGTGCTGACAGCTAGCTCAGAGCCTGGAGCCTGTTTCAGATTCTTTGTTGCCTTCTCTTGCTGACCCTCCCCTGCTCATGCTGTCTCTCTCTCAGAAATAAATAAAACATTTAAAAAAAATTTTTTAAATCCTGCTCTTTCTGTACAGTGTCAGACTTATTCCTTGAAATCTCACTCAAGCCAATGCCTTCAATCTGATCATCAGAGGCACACTCTGTGCTAGGCACCAGGCTGAACCAGTTACCACATCATCTCATCCAACCACATACTCACCCCTAAGGATGCTTCTGTTATTATCCCCATTCTAAAGATGAGGAAACTGAGGCTCAGAGAGGTTGAGTGACTTCCACAAGGTTACACAGCATGGGAATGGCAGAGCCAGGAATCAAACCAGGTCTCTGGCCTCCTAAGTAACACACCTTGCCCATGTTGCACCTTGCCCACAGATGCTGCCACCACCAGCTACAGCCCAGAACCAGTGGCAAGATCCCCAGTCCAGACCTCCCACTCCCCAGGGCCAGCAGAGAGAGATTAAAAAGGTGGGGTGCCCAAGCCTCAGCAGACAAAGAGGAAGGGGAATTGGGGTCGAGCACTATGCATCTTCTATCTTCCCAAGAGCACCAGTCCCATTGTCCCCACAAGTGCCCTCAGATTGTCAGAGCAAGGGCCTCATCTGGCCCTCAGAATATATGGCTGCACAATAATATGACAGTTCAGGAAGGAGGGGTGGGAGGCTGGGGTGGAGGGGCAAATGAAGAAGGCTCCACACAGCCCCCAGAAGAAAACTTAATAGTCTGGGGGCTCCCTTGGGTCCTTCTCATTAAAAAAAAAAAATCTCTATTTAAATGCAAATTTGTGCTGGAGCTGGGATGGGTTGGCGGGAGGCAGAGAAGCATCCAGACGCTGACACAGACCAGCCATTGGACCCAGTTCCCCAGTCTGTCTCGCCTTGTAATCTGGGGCCTGTGCTCAGAAGTTAGCTCCATCCTCAAAGATCACCCCATCCCCACCACCCTGGAAAGACCTGTTCAGTTTAACCCCTCACCACCTGTCTGTCTCTCTTTATGTGTATGTCTGTCTCATGAGTGTGCGCGCGCGCACACACACACACACACTCCCTCTAAGCTCTAAACAGAAATGTGTCATGGGGGTGAGGGTGACAAGCTGTAAGCCTTGATTATAGTTTTCCTCCTAAATCCAGGAAGGGAATGAGTCTGACCCTACACTACCCTCTCTCCACACTTCCTCCAAGGAAAGAACTTCTGTTTGAAGAAGAGAAGCAGAACGTGAAATGTTTGTACCTGATTTTGGCCCAACCCTCTATTTTGTTCTTTCTCTTTCTCTTTCTTTCTTTCTCTCTCTTTCTTACATACAGACACACACACACACACACACACACACCACACCACACCACACCACACCAGATTTCAAACTAGACAACAGAAGACAAACTTGGCCCTCAAATCTGAGTCTTGTGGGAAAAGCAGACATGGAGTAGGGGGTGGAGAGGTTAGCAGCTGGGATCCACACCTGCCCAGCACCCAATCCTGTCCCTGTCCACCTCCCATGGAGGGAGGGATCGCTCTGCTCCCTCAGCCTCAACAAACCCCTCATCCTGAGCTCCCTCCCACCCTAGCTGGCCCCCCACCACCACCTCTCCAAGCCCATTACCTCCAGGGATAATTATGTGGGTGATTCGCTGCCCCTGGAGAGCTCTTCAGGGGCACTAGCTCAGGGTGAGAGAGGGAGAGGAGGGTTGCCCTTGGTTACCACCCTGCTCTCCCTCGTCCTCCCCCACACCACTGAGGGTGTGATTTAGGGGGAGTAAAGAAGGAGATGCTATATAAATCCATCTAGTACATAAATACTAATACCTGCCCCAAAACTTTCACACTTCCATTCCTGGTATTGTCAAGGGAAATGGGGAAGCACAAGTAGTCCTTGGGCTGAGAATCCCAACATTCCCCACTGGCCCTGCTTCCTCCGGAGCTTCACTCCTCCTTCCTGTCTGTTCTGCCGCCTCTGAGGCTTTTGCTGATTCTGCTCCAGGTTGATGGGATGAGCCATGTTTACCATTCCTCTGTATGGAGATCCACAGAGAAAGGAGGCTCAGGAGTCGAGTGGGGGCACCCAGGAGACCCCTTACAGCTACCCAGCCAAACTCACATTTCAGGTTTGTCTGATCATACCTTTGGCAGCTATTGAGAAGAAGGAAGAGTCACAGTCAGTTCACCTGCTGCCTATCCCCATGCTCGTGGCCTGCACTGGCCTCTCCTCTGGACACTATGGGGTTCTTTGGCCTTTGGGACACAGAGTGGTCAGAGGAAGTGTAGAGACCCTGAGGGCCACAAAAGAGAGCAGGGGCTGGAGGTCAGGAAGGGGGAGAGACACTTCCTGCCTCCTTCTGAGAAACCCTGAGCAAGAGATAAGCAAACAACCTGGAAGAGAGAAGGAAGGTTCACAGGGAGTTGGGGCTGGTAAATTCTCTACTGAGAGAGAACTGGGCCCAGAGAGGGAAAGGAATTGCATTAGGTCACACAGAGTCACAGCTGAGAGAAAGCTAGAGCCTGGTCTCTTGACTCTGAAGCCAAGGGCTGACTTCGACTTGATGGAAAGATATCTGTGTGCGTGTGTGTGTGTGTGTGCATGTGTGTGTGTGTGTGTTATATCTTCTATGTGTATATACACACATACACCCACATGTGCATGAGTGCCCACTATGTGCAAGAGCCTACATGCATTTGTTCACATAACTGAGTCAGTATCTAAAATTGGCGTTCGTCTGCCTACAGGTTTGTGATGTTTGTGGGCATGAGCATGTCTATGCACATGGGGCTAGGTCACACGTGTAGGCATTTGTGTGCAGGAGGGCAGGGCACAAGCCACCGCCTATGGCTTGAGGAGCAGAGGCCTCCATAGCCTCACCTGCAGGGGTCCCTGTGTCAAGAGCATCTCCAAGCGCTGTCCCCAGGAGCCAGATGAGCCTGCTGGACAGACTCCCACCTTCAGACAAGCCCCAACCGCTGCCGTTCAGCAGCTTCCTTCCAAAGGAGCCTCCTGGAGATGAAGATGTTCTTACAAGCTCCTGACATGGTGGTGGAAACAATTAATTGGAAGAGATGGCTCATACCCAAGGGAAAACACTCCTAAATATGATATTACAAACCTGCCTCAAAAATAGGACTCTACCATGAGGAAATACAGTTTATTAGAAGACATATTTTCTTTTAATTTAATTATATAATCTTTGTTTTTTAAAAAAATAAAGTGGTATGGGGTTGGGGGGAGGGGCTGAGATTTTGAAATCAATCCTTTCTGTTTCCTTTGTACTCACTGACCAGCAAGATGAGAGGGTGTGAGAAGACATCTGTGAAAATTCTGGGTACAGATCAGACCCAAATCTGTCCATAAGCACCCCTAAAACACTGTCACAGAGGAGGTGCCTTCAGGAACCACAGGGCAGGGGAACCAAAAGGGGAGGCTCTGGATCATGTCCACTGCCATGCTGGGGGACAGCAGGGGGCCTAGGTCCAACTCAGGTGACCCACCTCACCGCCTGAATCAGGCTATAGCATGCTCCTCCTGCCCTCTGCCCGACACGCACATGCACACACACACACACACACACATGCACTCACACCATGGAGGGGCCAGGCAGCCCAGACAGACAGCCAGAAGTCACATCCAAGATCCATAAACAGTCCTAGAAGAAGAAGGAAAATAAGGCTCCTGCACTTAATCACCAACAGACTGCTTGGCTTTGGGAAAGTTGGTGACCTCCCCAGGCCTCAGTTTCTCAGTTTCTTTCAAGGAAGTAGATTATATGGTTTATAAGACCCCTTCCATCTTTAATCATCCCTGCCTTAAATCACCATCCCAGGGGCATGCCTCCTTCCTCCTGGGCGTCCCCAAGGGGTAAGAAATAGACCCTGGTGTCAAGCAGTCATGGGCTCTAATCTCCATGCACCCCTTGCTAAGTGTGTGATCTAGGGCAAGTGACCATGTCTCTCCATGCTACTGTTTTCCCATCTGTAAAATAGGGAAAACAACTATTCCAAAAGATATCAGCCAAACTCCCTGCCTATGTTAAGTGTGGAACTCCTGGTCTCCATTATGCTCATTAATCCCCAGGAGATACCATGAAAGGCCCATGAATGCTCTTCAGGGACGAATCCAGCAAATGCTAGCAAAAAGCAGACAAATTAAGAGGGTCCTCCTCTTTGAGGACCTCACCCTCTCTTCATCCTACTGCCCTTGGTTGGCCTCTGCCACCCTTAATCCCATGACCACATACCCCCTGGCCAACTCAACCACCTCCTCCATTGTCCAGCCCTCTCCTCAGGTCCAAGGGCCACAACCGTGGCCACAGAAACCCAGGTGCCTAAGTCTCTGGCCCAAAGTGCCTGGCACTCCCCAGACAAGGGGGAGAGGAGGCGGTGAGACAACTATGGCAACAGCAAATCTCCCCACTTAGGTACTAATGTAGTAAGTCCTATCAAGACACAGTGAAACGGGGCGTAATTTTTGCAGAAAACAATGCAGGTGATGTATGCCCGAGACTGGCACACAATAAAACTGTAGTGGAACGCAGAAAAAATGCACCCAGTCAATACAATAAAATCAGCACAAATACACCCGTGTAAAGCAAATAAATCTCCCAATCCAAATATTTTACAGCATGTACACCACAAGGAAGAAAGTGGAGAAGTATGTATGTCTGCACTGTTCAAATTTTCCCCCAGTAATCTCTAGGGGAAATAAGCAAAATGACCAGTGAGCCCTCCCCCCAACCCCCCCCCCCAGTACGTACATACTTACATACATGCATACACATACACACACACAGGCTGGTTTGCATTTCTGGGCTCCGACCGTTGTGATCTGGCAAGGCGACTGGGGGCTGGAGGCCCCCAAATTACCATTCATCTGGCCTTGTTGTGGAAATTTTCAAGGGATTTGCAGTAATTATATGACAAAATGCTTGCAAATCTCACTCATTGCTGAACAGAAACAGGCGGGTCAGGGATTGAACACTTTCAGCTGGGTAATTTGTAAATGTCAATCAGGCACCAGGGCAGAGAGAGAGAGGGGGAGAGACAGAGAGACGGAGACAGAAAAAAACAGAAAAATACTGTAGCAACCTCAGTGTAGGCGGCCTCTTCATCCTCCAGAACCTAGGGCTGGAAAGGCCCAGGCCAGTGGCAAGCCATGAGGGAGAGGAGAAGGATGCAGTGTGAGAAAGGCAGGGAGGGGAGGAGGGGGAGGGGGAGGAGGCGGAGGAGGAGGGTAGGGACAGAGCCCAGAAACAGCCACAGCAAAGAGGCAGGGATGAGAGGGGAGGAGGGGTTATGGATGGAGAATGAAGAGAGTGAATCAGGAAAACAGTTTAAATAAGACCAGGGGAGATTAAATTAACTGATACATACATTCTAAGAGGTAGGTCGTGGGAGCAGCCATAAATACCAGCTTCCTATCTCCCCTGTTCAAGACAGCAGGGAGAGCAAAATAAAATTAAAAGATATAACAATAAAAATTACAAATGCATCTTGAGGGCCATGTACCCAGGTCTGTAATGGAGGCACTGAACAGGGTTGGGCTTGGGGCACAGCTCTCGCTCAAGCCACGGGAGCTTCAAGGTGGGAGTGAGGGGGGGGGCGGGGACAGACACCAGTTCATTTTCCATTTGGCTGGTCATTCTGTGTATGCTATTTCATCCAGGAGACTTGCAGAGTACCCCCGGCACATATGTGAAGAATTCAAAGGGTGATGGTTACCACATGACAACTGATTTGGCACTTTTTAATTTATAAGATTTTTCCTTGTCATCACCACCCCTTGAGTGAGCTCAGTTTTCTTCCACTCATTTTACAGGTGAGGAAACCGAAGCTTGGAGAGGCTGTGATTTGGCTCAGGATGACTCACTAGTTAACAGTTAAAGCAAAGATACAAACCCAGGCCCCCTGACTCCACAACCTTTCCACCACTGCCCCCCAGGGGCTTATTCCTGCCAGTTTCATCCAAGAAAGTAAACACACTTTCTAAGTACATTGCACATCACAACATGGCCATGCCCCGTGAGGAGTGAAGCAGAGAGGTTGTGGAAAAAACAAGATAGCATCCTCTGAAGCAGGATTGTCCCCTTCTCCATATTCCAAAGATCTTTTTAGCACCCAAAACTTACTCAGCACCCCACCAGCCATGCACTCACAAGCACACTAGTGGCTCTACGTCTAAACATCTGTAAGCTGAGAAATAATGGACTGAAGCTGTAATAAATCCAGGCACACTTTTTAAAAAATGTTTATTTATTTGAGAGAGAAATAGAGTGTGGGCGGGGGAGGGGCAGAAAGAGGGGGAGAAAGAGAATCTCAAGCAGACTCTCTGCTGTCAGTGCAGAGCCTCACATGGAGCTTGAACTTATGAACCTTGAGATCATGACCTGAGCCAAAATCAAGAGTCAGATGCTTAACCAATTGAGCCACCCAGGCACCCCAACCCAGGCACAATTTTAAAGGGATTTTGATTACACTCATCACCACGTTCTTGGGGAAAAAATAAAAACACAGACAATAAACAAGCCAGAATCTCTGCTGGCAGCAGTAGTAGGCACAAGTGGGAATCAGAAGACCCCTTTGCAAGAACTCCAGGACTCCTTCCCCCACCAAGGTCCACAGTCCAAGGGTCCACAGCCTCTGACCAAGATGGGGCCTCTGAGCAACAGGGCCATGAGGTTATGGGTTGGCAGGATCAGCCCAGGAAGACTCCCTGAAGGAGGCAGATCCTGAGAAAAGCAGGGAAGGAAAGCAGTGTAACAGCACTAAAGCTATAAGGAGCAAGAGGTGGGGAGGGAACAGAGCAGGATGGGCACCACGTTCTGATCCCACAGCCACCAAAGGTCTCCACTTACATCTTTGTCATGATCTCCAAATGAGGTTATGTTGACAGCCACAGGGACCCCCCAAAAGAGTTGAAAGAAGGTGTTTCTCTTCCGGGGTTAACCTGGAGTGTCACCTGGCCTGCACTGCCAGGAGTGGGCCATTCAAGTACCGCTCTACATGCTGGAGCTGGGGGGTGAAGGGGGCGCGGGGGACAAACCAGGGCACAGACAGCCTGCTGTCACGGAGCTTATCTTCATAATTTTCTCAGTCATGAAATGACTTTGTGAGAGGCACAATTACATGCATCATCTTTTGTGAGTTAAAAGTGTTAACTTGTGGAATGTAAATCAGATGACACTTTGGCAACCATGTTTGGTATTTCTTCATTTTTAAATGCATTGGAGCCTCAGAAATAGAAGAATCTTACAGGCCCCTGGAAGACTCTGAGTAGGACAGGGGACTAGAACTCAATTAAAGTTGTCCATCTAAGAGAAGCTGCTACCCTCCCAGATGCCAGAGGTTGCCGGGGTGACAGAGACACAAAGAGTCTGTGGCACTGCCACCCACCATCATCATTTCCACCAACAGCTGACCCACCTCTTCCTCTGCCTTCCCACTTCCTCCCTCAGCCAAGATCACAGCTCAGGAATTAGGAGTCCTCACTCTGATTGTCCTCCAGACTATTTGCTCTTCCTACCCACCTCCTCCTAACAAAAAGAGATTTCCTGGAAAATTTGCAAATAATCTGAGCTTTGACTGCATAGATGTGGTCACTGCCAAGTACAGAAGCCTTGACCCTCTCTATCTCAGCATTGCCTTGAGCAAATGCTCTAATCTCACTGCGCCTCTGCTGCCTCATCTGTAAAATGGAAATAAATTCTAGTAGCTTCTCAAGCAGGACTGCCCTCAATATTGTTAACTATTATGATTACATTCTTCCTCTGAAGCTCTTAACAGGACATGCAATGGGGGGGGGGGGGGGGGAAATTGGGGACTAAGCTAAAGTGTATGAAGCCATTGCAGAATCAGCAGAGACCAGGAGAAAGAGCCCCAGGCTCGGAGTTAAAGAGACATGGGTCTTCCTACTTCTGTAACAGCCTCTCTCCAAGCCTCAGTTTCACCATTTGTAAAATGGGAAGTTTGGGCACCTGGGCTGGAAGTGTCTCTGGTTCTGGGAATTCCTGTTGGAGAGAATGAGAGGACCCAAGTCAGATGCAGTCCATGAGCAAAGGTGGAGTAACTCTGGACAGGGCTCCGTCACGCAGGTTCTCTTTGAAACCCCAGGCCCCACAAGAGAAAACGAAGCCAAGATCACCTCACAGACCCATCACCATTACCACCTGCCACCACCAGTCAGTCAAAAGCCGAATGCCTGGGGAGGGAAGGAGGTGGGGAGCGCGGCACGCTACCCGCTAGCCCGCCATCTTGTAATCCGGTACCTGCTCCTGTCATTAGCTCCACCCTCAGCTGAATTTAATGAATCTGAGAAAAATTATGAAGTCCCATAAAGCCACAAGTATCATAAAAAGTATAATAAAATTGAGAAAAGCTATTAAGTTATAAATACAACCAATGCATGCAACATCACTCAGTCGGGGAGGAAGTCGCTATAAAATAAAGTCATTCCACAAGTGACTAAATCTCTTAACTCACAAGGCACCCGCTCCCCTTTACCAAGCCCGAGCAAAATGAGAGAGCCCGCCAAGAAGACCAAGGCGGAGGCCAGGGAATAGGAAGCGCTAGAGTTCGCTCCGGGCGGTGGGGCCATCTCCAGATCCCAAAGCACCCAGGCCAAGCAGCCACGGTGAAAGGAAATGAAATTTTTGCGCGGGAGGAACGCTGGCGCTTCGGTTTGAGCGCTCGGGGAAAACGCCTGGCGCAGGCCGGGGCGGTGATCCCACCCACCCGGCGCGGAAGCCGGCGCTGCGCCCGCGGCCGCCGAGACCGACGCCTCTCCCGGCGCCCAGGCCGGGTGCGCGTCCCACCCCCGCCCCGGCTTCCCCCGCCCAGACCTCCCCGTGCTATGAATATTCATAGCTGTAATTAGAGAGCGCGCCCGGCGCCCATTACGGTGATTGTGCGTCCAATAAAAACAAACACGCTAATGAGGAGCTTCACCGCCGGGCGGGAGGCGCGGCCGCGCGCGCTGCGCTCGCCGTCCGGGAGTCCCTGGAAGGGAAAGGAGCGTTCCCGGAGAGGGGTGGGGAGGGGACGCCGAAGCGGAGAAACCGACACCGAGGGGCTCGGGGCGAGAACCAAGGGCCCCAGGCGGCGGAGCTGGAGACACAGTCCCGGGCGGGCGGCGGGCGGCACGCGGGCTGGTTTCACACCTGGCAGAGAGAACGGAACACCCTCACATTCGGGGCGGGATTCCGGGCATGGAGCGGTGGCTCCCGAAACACCGGGGAGCGGAGGTACAGAAACCACCCCCACCCCCGAGGCTGAGACGCACTCTGCGCGGGCAAGGTCTGGACTGGACCCAGTGGCTCCAAAAGACCTTGCATTTTCAAAGGTGTCTGAGGGTAGCCCAAGGCCTCAGGCGCCCAGCCGGGGCTCCACTCCCGGGAAGGGCAGGGGGGAGAGGGGGAGAAAAGCCAGGAGCCCTCTGGCACAGTGGCCGGGAACAGGGCAGTATTGGAGGGGGCTGCGGCAGGGAGAGGGGAGGAGGCGGCAGTGTGTTCCGGGGAAGGAAGGAAGAGGGGGTGGTGAGGGCAAGGACTAGGAGCAGGTGACAAGGCAGGATGTAGAAACAGATGGGTTTTGAAGCTGACCCAGTGACCTACTTTTCAGTGGAAAAGTGGGGTTGAGTGTCCAGAGCAGTAGTCAGAATCTAAACATTAATCCGTGATAATCCAGGCATTCCTGCAGGTCAGCCCTAGCACACCCACTTAACCAGCTGAGAACACTGAGGCAGCAGAGGTTAAGGAAATACACACAGTCACACTTCGGCCAGTACCTTAGCCTGAGTGTGTGACACTCCACAGTCACTGGGCCTGTAGGCCTGCTTGACTTCTCTGAGGAGCTGTGAAAGGGATAGGGGTAGATGGACAGAGCTGGGTTGCAGGAGGGGCTTCTCACTAAGTGACTGCCCAGGAGTCCCAAGCCTGGTCTTCAGGAAGTTGGGAATGACCAATACTCTGTGCTCCTGTTAGCCACTAGCCCGAAACCTAAATTCATACAGTAAGTGCTGTATGAATGTTTGTTCAGGGGATAAAAGAAGGAAACCACCGGAAGGAGGGCACTTGATGTTGGAAGATGGGAGAGTAAAGGAAGTATCTAGAAGAGATGTGGGGGATGAGGCCTAGAGCAGTAGTTCTCAAGTTCAGCAAGATCAGATTAAAATACAGATTTCTTATGTTCATGCATACCGGATTTTATATAGTGAATTATATAGTGAAATTTCACAGCATTGTTAGGAGAGCCAAAAACTGGAAACAACCCAAAAATCCATGAAGTTGTGAATGGATAAACAAAACGTGGCCTATTCATGCACTGGAATGCTATTCGCAATAAAAAGGACAAAGGTACTGACACCTGCTACAAAGCGGATGAACCTTGAAAACATTATGCTAGTCACAAAGGAGCACGTTTTATGTGATTCTATCTATATAAAATATCCAAAATATGCAAACGTATTAGAGACAGAAAGTAGATTACTGATTGCGTTGGATGAAGGGATAAGGGAATTAGGGATTAGGAATTAGGAGTAAGGGATAAGGCAACAGCTAAGGAGTTTGGGACTTCTTTTTGAGGTAATGAAAATGTTCTAAAATTGATAGCGGTGATGGTCGCACAACTGTGAATGTACTAAAAGCCATTGAATTGTACACTTTAGATGGATGAGTTGTATGGTAATGTGGATTACATCTCAATAAAGCTGTTAACAATTAACAAAATATTATGCTAAGTAAAAGAAGCCAGATTCAAGGGGCACCTGCGTGGCTCAGTCGGTTAAGCATCCGACTTTGGCTCAGGTCATGATTTCACGGTTTGTGGATTCGAGCCCCGCGTCGGACTCTGTGCTGACAGCTAGCTCAGAGCCTGGAGCCTGTTTCAGATTCTGTATCTCCCTCTCTCTCTGACCCTCCCCTGCTCACGCTGTCTCTCTCTCTCTCTCTCAGAAACAAATTTTTAAAAAACATTAAAAAAAAAAAAAAAGAAGCCGGATTCAAAAGATCCTCCAGAAGAGCCCAAATCTATGGAGACACAAAGTAGATTAGTGGTTGCCTAGGCCTGGGGTGGGTAAGGGATTAACTGTAAACAGACACTAGGGATTTTAGTGGGGTTATAGAAATGTTCTACAACTGGGTTCGGAGGATCGTTGCCTAACTCAATACATTTACTAAAAAGTCATTGAATGGTATGCTTAAAACAGGTAAACTTTATGGTATGTGAATTATACCTCAATAAAATTAAAAAAAATAATAGCACAGATTGCCAGATCCTACCCCCAGAGTTTTCTGGAACGCCATGGTTGGAGAATTTGAATTTCTACCACATTCCCTGGTGATGCTGATACTGCTGGCCAAGACCACACTGGACAACCACTGGTCTATAGAGGTGAAAGGCCAAGGCCAAAAGTGGGAGGGACCTGTTTAAAAAAAACAAAACAAAACAACCTTTGGGCACCAGCTGACCACACCCACCCACCCGCTCCTCCAGTGTAACACAGGCAGATGCAGATAACCGGGAGGGGCTGTAAGGGGCAGCAGGGAGCCGAAAGCCCTCAGTGCGTGGCAGACATTCCTCCGCTGCAGACGGCCGCAGAGTTAATTTCAAGGCAGCCTCTCCACGATCAACAGAAATTGCCAGCGTAAATAGGAACCGCTGTTTATTCGCCACTTACCTCTGTCTTGTTCCGCTTAAATACTGAGGGGAAACCAGGGCCATTAAGGTCAGAAGAAATTACGCAGCGTCGCTGTGGGTGGGTGAAAATGATATCAGTGATGTGGGGGGGGGGGCAGCAAAAAAATAGAGGAAGAAAGGAGGGAGGGTACAGAAAGGAGAGGAAAAACTGCCTTGCAGCAACAAAGCATGAAATAAAATTAAATTAAATAAAGATCTGTTTGGTGGGTGGGGAATCTTCGTCCTAGGAAATATGGGAGGAGTTTGAGGGAGGGGAGACTTCTGGAGTTGTTTGTAAAGCCAGCCCAGGAAGACTGTAAATTCTGATTTCTGTTTCCTGGACGGATTAGAACAGTTCGTACTGATTCTCTAGGTCACCAGGAAACGGGCCCAGGGAGGGGACAAAAGCCCAAAGCAACCATTGCCCTCACCTTAGCGGGGTGTCTCTCCCCTACCTTTGTGGTCTTGGATTTTCCTTGTCCCTAGGGGCTTCACACCCAGAGGCCGCCCCCTTCTTCTCCCCCAGCCCCCACCCCCTGGCAGTATTAATTGGAGGCTAGGGGAGTACACATTTATTACCTACCCTCCTGCTCCACACTAAATCTTGTGGCAATGCTTCTAAAAGTCAATAAAACGAGAAGGAAGATGCGATAAAATTAAGGTGGAAAGTGCGATGGGGAGAGGAAATGGGAATCTTCTTTTTAATTTAGCTTTAATTTTAATTTTTTGTCACCTCTCCAAACAGCCTCCATGCTGCTGCAGCAGAGAGGAACTGGGGGAAGGGCTGGCCTAGCTTGTTAAAGACTGGAGAAAGCTGCACACTGGGTGGGGTCCTGGGAAGCCATAGTTGGGAGCAAGCTCGCTGTGGGGATGGGGGCTGCCTGTCAAAATCCTACTCACCTGGAAGGAGGCACTCTTCTTTGTGCTCCCAGACCTGAGGGCTCTCCTGCGGCTGATTTTGTGCTCCCTGAGAGCAGGATTGGTGTTTTAGGCTCTCTCTCTTTCTCTTTTTTTCAGATTCGTTTTTAAAGTAATCTTTTACACACAGTGTGGGGCTTGAACTCACAAACCAGGGATCAAGAGACGCATGCTGTACCAACTGCACCAGCCAGGTGCCTCCATCTTAGTCATCTCTTTATCCACAGTGCCTGACACAGAACAGAAGTAGCAGTGATGATGATAGCTAATCATTATTGAGCACTATGTCCCAAGCATTGTTCAAGGCATAATTTACAATTTACTATTTCATTTCATTCCTCCCATCAATATTACAAGATAGGTACCCTTATAGTAGCCCCCTTTTACAGATTAGGACATTGAGGACTAAGCGGTGAAGCACCTTGTGGGTGGCCACGGAGCCAGCAGGTAGTGGGAATGCTATTCATTAAATAGTGGATAACTCTCATTTATAAGGTGGATGAATAATCAATGAAAATTGCATAAGAATAAAAAAGTGCCAAGGATATGTCAGAGTGGTCCTATGGCGTCCCTCTCATTCAGTCCGCAGGTGCTGGTGTCGCAGGTCCCAAGCATTGCAGAGGCAGAGGTAGATGGCTCAGAGCTCTGTGGAGCTGAGCTTCTTTGGCGTTAGTGGGAAAGCCCTTGAGGTCAGGCCAACAATCGCTGTCATGTGCTTTCCCATGTTTAGGAAGGGTGAAGTAGCAATCCCTCATCTCCATCAAACCTGAAAATGTTCTTTCCACAGTGATCCAACCGTGGGACAGAGTCTGTGGCTCCACTTGTAAGTTTCTTCTCAAGAACAGGACCCCTGCCAGGTGTCTGGAAGCTCCCTATAGCAGGGCCCGATGTGGTCTATTAGAGGAAACTGGAGTTCAGAACTGGTCTAAGGATACCAGACCCTGCCAAGTGCAGCTCCACAACCTACATGAGGAAAGGCAGCCCCCTAAAGAGGAAAGCACTTCTCTCAGGCCCCACAGATGGTCCCTTCCTCCCTAGAACCCAGAGATTGGTTTTCTTTCTCTTTCACAGGAGCCCCAGGCACAATGTTCTTCAAACTCCTAAGTGGGCTCATGTCTCAGTCCTTGATAAAATACCTCTAGGAGGTGGGCCAGAGGTAGGAGCTGTTTCTTCTATGTATAAATGGAGAAACTGAGGCTCAGAATTTCTGCAGGACCATGTACTAACATTGGCACTGGGTCCTAGTTCTGCCCAATGAAGGATCCGGCTGTTGTCTATTTTCAACTGAATATGAAAAAAAAGTGTATGTTTTCAGGAGATACTTCTCCCCTCCAAGCTCAGCACTGCCCCCTTCCTTGCCCACTTCCTGATCCACAGGAGTCTACTGAGCTAGCCTGCCCCATAATACTTCCCTCCCTTAGTCCTAAAGATCCCCAGCCTCTCCAGGAGGAGATAGGAAAGGATGCACGTCTTTTTGAATGGGCTCCTCCTTGCCCAAAATATTGTTCCCCTCATAAAAAAAATCGTACTCTCAAAGATAATCCCATGGAGAAGTACACATGAATGTAAGTTTTTAAAAAATCAAGTTACGAAATACCATGCAGAATATAATCCTCTGTTTTGTTCTATTTTTTTTTTAAATTTTATGTCTATTTTATTTTGAGAGAAAGAGAGTGAGTGGGGGAGGGACAGAGAAAGAGGGAGATACAGAGTCTGAAGCAGGCTCCAGGCTCTGAGCCATCAGCACAGAGCCAGACACGGGGCTCAGACCCATGGACTGTGAGATCATGACCTGAGCCGAAGTCAGACACTTAACCAACTGAGCCACCCAGGCGCCCCAAGTTTTGTTCTATTTTGAAAAATAGTTTATGGCTATGTTTACATACACACAGAAGACTAGAAGAGTGTACATCAAGGTATTTATACTGGTTTCGTTTCCTTCCTTAGTATTTCTGGATTTGCCAACTTTTCTGCTGGGAACATATGTCTTTTCATATTATATAGAAGGAAATTATAAATGAATTTTAAAATTCTGCCTTATTAGGTTCCATTTTTTTAAATACTGATACCCCTTTACCTTGTTGGCTTTGTGGACTTATTAGCAGCAGCCAAGAACAGTTCACATGTGACTATGTGGGTGTGTGTCAGGGGGTCCCAACTCCCCCACCCTCTCCCAGTGACTGCTGTTCATCATAACCAGGACAATTAACCATCCCCTTATTATTCACACGTCATGATTACTAATCACCCTTATTAATATCCATGCTTTGCAAAACCAGGAGGCAGCTTGGCTCAGATGCTTGGAACTCCACAGGAATCCAATCTTGACCCCAGGCATGTCCCTTCCTGCTCTGTGCCTTCACTTTCCCTGGACTGGGAAGATCTGCCCCTGGCTCATCCCTCCACAGTGACCAGTGTCCTCTGCTTCCTTCCTTTGCCAGCTCACACCCCACACGTGTTCCCATCCCCATCTGCCACCTGAACCACAAGCCTCTCTTCAACTGGAACTGAAATAAGGGTCTCTTCCTCTAGTTGATCCCTTTTCTCAAATTACCCACCCTGTTCATAAAATGTATGCTTTACACCAAATGGGTGCATTATGGCTAAAGACTGAACTTTATGGTTATCCCTCTTAACCATGTTCAGTCTCTAAATCTTGTTACCTGTTTTGGGAAATGCATTAGTAGTTCCGTATTAAGCCAGCTATTGATACATTGGCCATTCAGCTAATGTTAAATTTCCTGGCCAACGTTTGAGGGAGATTTATTCTCTGGGTCACTTCAGCCCTTGGTTTTTAATGTGGTGGTGGCTCGGAGAAATGCCGAGCTGAGCTGTACTGTTCTCAGTGACGTGGGTCTAGGCTCTACCTGGTAGAGCACACACAGAATATACACTGCCCCAGCATGCCAGCTCCTAAAAGTAGCGGTTGTAACCTCTTCTGGGTGGAGGCGCCGCCGCCATAAGAGGTGGTTGCCTGGTTCCCAGCCATCTCTGCACTGATCATACGCTGGGTCAAGATACCAAGCACTGACCATCACCCGAACCCTGGTTGAGAGGCAGAGCCCACGTGCCAATCCTGAACCTACTCCTGGAACATACTGGGGATGAAGAAGACAATGGATATCATTTGAAAAGGAACAGTAGTTGCATTTATTATGCAAGAAATTAGACGCCTTTCACTTACCCAATGAGAGAGGAACCAAAGTGGCGGTTCAGCAACATAATGGCCATGTGGCCATGAAAATCACAAGACAGTGGGCTTGAACCCTGAAAATGTCCATGTGGGCAGATGTTAGGGGAAAGCGAGAAACCCAGAGGAAGGGCAGGCAGGGCCTGCAGCCCCAGGGAAAGAGCCCCACCCCAGAGAAGGGAAGAACTGTGTTCCAATCCAGAATTGACTGTTAATGCTGTTCGTGAGCTTCAGTCATTCCATTTGTAAAAGGAGATTAACAGCCCTCAACCCACTGTGGCAAAAAGGCTCTATCAGGTCACAGGGCTCAGGAGCTTTCAGCTACTCATTAACAAAAATGCCCCTGAAGGCAATGATACTCCACAAAGAACTGATAGGAGGGTGAACATGTAGAAATTAAAGTTATTTGGATCCTTTTGGACATGGTTGGGAGGCGGGGCCCTGGCCCTTTGAAGATTCACCACAGAGGACTGGTAGCCCTTTGAACACTAGCTGGACTCTAGAAGAATGAGAGAGAAATGTGAGCTCTCTATTCACCCCAGGTTCCCCAAAGAGGACAAAAGCCACACTCAGTAACTGGGCATGAGAAGTCCCAAGCCCAGTCTAAAATGAGAAGAAACAAAATCATGCCCACCCCATGAAACTCACAGGAAGCACAGAGGGGCCCTAGGAGTCCCCCAGGATTTGTCTCCTGAATCAGAGAGAGAGACAGAGACAGAGAGAGAGAGCCGGAAGCAGGGAGGGAAAGAGCCCAAGTTGTCTTTTCCTTTAGCCCGTGTTCTCGCCTGCTGCCTGTTGTCAGTTAGGGACTGGCTCTGTCAGCCTGCTCCAGGAACAAGAAAAATAAAGCAGGCAGCTTTGCCAGAGGGCCACCGGCTCTGCCTCCTCTCCCTCCCCTCTCTTTCTCCTTCTTCTGCCTCTGCTACCCAAACTCCATCCCCTTCCTTTGGTATCATGGGAAGAATGAAGAGTTGTGAGCCCAGTTAAATGTAAATCATTCAAAATGAGTATTTCTGGCAGAGAACAGGATTCTTACCCCCATGTGTATCTGCCTTCAGGGTCCCAAGCATGAAACATAGCCCCGACATCTCCAACACAAAGCCATCCCTCCTACCCAAGACAGTTTGAAGACCACCTATCTCTGCTCCCCTCATCCCTGCATCTTCCTCCTACACCGCCTTCTTTCTTGGAGGGGTGGGGATGTTGTCAGGGACACAATAGGAAGCTGAGGGAGAGGAGGAAGAAGGGAAAGGGATGTCCTTTGGGGGATTCCCTTTACTGTCATTTCTTTAAGCCTGTCATTCTGGAAGGGAAGGAAAAAGAAGGTGAGCCACCTTGAGGGACCAGAGCAGGTCCAAGGAATTGAAAGAACATTTTAGTAATTATCCAAATAATTTAGTCTCCTATGCTCTTCCCTGACGTAGTTCACTTTTGTGATAGTAATCCAGGAATTTGGGACAACTCCCTTTCGGTTTCATGTCACTTACCCTTTGCTCTAGGAAAGCAGCCTATTTGCAGTTTTGTGGCTATTTCCTCAGGTTTTCCACTTCCAGCCTTTGCCCATGCCATGCCTTCTACCAGGCACCCCTTTCCTTCTGCACCTGTGAGGCAGTTGGAGCCATCTGAGAAACATAAAATAGAAACTCTCTATTTTATGAGACCTTCTTGACATCTCCCAGCCAGAAAAGCTCTTTTTCTTCTCTTCTGTCCTGGAAAGGAAGTATACTCTGGGATTTTCTGCTCACGTCCTATCCCCCAACTGGATGGCACCTTACTCATTCCCTGTGATGCCTTTCTCCTTGTGGATCAATCAATGAGCTGAGAAAAGCAGCAGGGTTGGGGGCTGGAGAACCACAAAACTGCCCCAATTCCAGTTAAGTGATCCTATGGACAGCGAGGCTTGAATTCAGCTTAAGGCACATCATGCAAGTTGTGTATCTACCCTCCAGAGTGAGTCCTGTTACCAACCCATCTTGTCCGAGACACCCTCAGTGCTAGAGATTGGAACCCAGGCTAGCTGACCCCAAAACCCATGCACTTCCTACTCTACCACACTGCCTCCTACAGCTCTTTTCCCAGGGGCAGGGGGTTGCCCCCAATCTGAATGCTTCTAAATGGGAGTCTTCTCTCCAGTTTGGGTCCAAGCTGAACGCTGGTCAGCACCACCACTTAGTCAGCTGGTTGAGCAGTTGGAAGAGACCAAGACGTTGCTTCTGCAAACTGGTGGGACAAGAGAGAAGCCCCATGCTGGGTGCCCTGAGCACGTCTGTTGGTGACCTCATTCAAGTGCCCCCAACTCGGAGAATTATCTCCTGTTACAAAGAATGAGGCAGGTATCTTAGACTTGCCCATGGTCACACAGCCAGGACACAGCTAAACAGGGACAGGAATCCAGGTCTTTGGGGCCTGGGCCTGTGTCTTGCCAACGTCTCCCAAGGCTTCCTTCAATAGTAGCTGGAGGCTTACACATACCTCACCTTCCCAGCCTCTTACCTGCCCTAGGTTTTCAAGGGCAGGTGAGGTGGGCAAGTCCCACCTCCAGGGGCAGCTGGGTTTAGAAGCCTGGGCTCTAGTGGTCAATGAGAGGACAGGGTTCCCCATGCCCTCCACAGCTTCAGGGTCACCCACACACCACTGGGCTCCTCCTCCCTCACCCCATTACCTGTACCCCCCCAAACCTCCTACCACAGCCCCCCTCCCACTGCTACTGTTTCAGCCCTACTATTTGTGGCCCCATGAATGACCAGGGGCTATGACTGGGAGGAACAGTGCTCCTGACCCACCCCCCCACTCCCCCACCCCCACCCCCCGTGCCTGGTTTCTGACATTTCCAGGGCCTCTTAACCCAGCCCTAGCCCCAGGTGTCAGGTCCAGTAAGATGGACTTCTGCCCAGCCCTCCAGTCACTGCACTGCCAGGCACTCAGAGGATTGACCAATATCAGAGCGCCACCTAGTGTGCCCAGGGCACGCCCTCTCCCCTGCCTGCCTCTGCCATGTCCAGTCACTTTGTTTGGGGCACGGCTTCTGGGAGCTAGGGGACTGAAGAAGAGGAAGGGTTTCTGGCCGGGGACTCACACTTACAAAGGGTCTCAAGTCCAGACGGCTAACACTAATCCTAGCTACAATGTTGTTAACCCTTCTTTGGCAAGTATTCTTTTTCTTTAAGAAAAATTTAAAATGTTTAATGTTTATTTATTTTTGACAGAGACAGAGCATAGGCAGAGGAGGGACAGAGAGAGAGAGAGAGAAAGGGAGACACAGAGTCCAAAGCAGGCTCCAGGCCCCAAGCCATCAGCACAGAGCCCCTCGCAGGGCTCGAGCCCACAAATCTTCAGGTGATGAACTGAGCGGAAGGCAGACACTTAACCGACTGAGCCACCCAGGCGCCCTTTGGCAAGTATCTTTAACAAGAGCCTAAAATAGTGCACAGTAGCCAAAGCATCATTAGGTGTCCAGGAGGCCTCATCCGTATGTGGAGACGGTGCTCCATGCCTTGTTCAGCCTGTTTTGTGGCCCCTGCTCCTGCCCCATCTCTCCTCCTCCCTCTCCCTCCCAGACTTGGCAGGTAGCATGATAAACAAGCACTGAGCATGGGCAGGGAGGTCAAGCAAATCTGGGTTTGAATTCTTATTTTTTACCGGCTGTGTGACCTTGAAAAATTCACCTAAGCCTTCTGAGCCTTATTTTCTCATCTGTAAAATGGGGTTGTAATGAGCATCATGTGAGATAAGAAACGTGAGGCACTGAGTAAAGTTTCAGCCACTTCCCGGAGACTCCACCACTGCCAGTCTTGTCCTCCTCATCCCCCTCAAGGCCTCTGTCATGACATCTGCTTCCACAGCACCTTGAGCCGGGACTCCAACATTTTCTTGCTCTCTGAGCGCTGGTCACACTGCATCTTGCATGTTCTGTGGATAGGTCCATCTCCATCTCCTCTCCCTGACCCTCTGGAAGCCTAGCACGGTGACAAGTATGTATCTGCCAGTGACTGAACTGAATGTTCCCAGGCTAAATGGCCATACCCTGTTAGGAGAGCTTGATCTCCAATCCAGAGTTCTTTTTTTTTTTTTTTAATTGTTTTATTTATTTCTAGGAGAGAGAGAGAGAGACAGCGTGAGCAGGGGAGAGTCAGAGAGAGAGGGAGTCAGAGACTCCCGACCAGGCTCCAGGCTCTGAGCCGGCAGTCAGCACAGAGCCCGACGCAGGGCTCGAACCCACGAATGCGAGATCATGACCTAAGCGAAAGTCGGACGCTCAACCAACTAAGCCACCCAGGCGCCCCTCCAATCCAGAGTTCTGACCAACTTCCTGGCCCTGTCAAAACACATATTTTCTATAGGCTTCCAGTTATGGAATGAATAAGTCACAGGGATGAAAGGTACAGCACAGGGAATATAGTCAGTGGTATTGTAATTGTGTTGTGCGATGACAGATTACCATCTGTCTACAAGTGTAGACACACTTGTGGTGAGCACAGCATAACATACAGAGATGTCGAATCACCATGCTGTACACCTGAAACTAATGTCATATTGTGTGTTGGTGATACTTCAATTTAAAAATAAATAAATAGGGGCATCTGAGTGGCTCAGTCAGTTAAGCAGCCAACTCTTGGTTTCAGCTCAGGTCATGATCTCACAGTTTGTGAGTTTGAGCCCCGAGTTGGGCTCCACTCTGACAGCACGGAACCTGCTTGGGATTCTCTCTCTCCCTCTCTCGGCCCCTCCCCCACTCACTCTCTCTCCCTCTTAAAATAAATAAATAAACTTTAAAAAAATAAAAATAAGTAAGTTAATATTAAAAAACAAAACAAAACATATTCTCTCCCAGAGCCTCGGTCTTCTCTGTAAGGTGGTATTGAAGTTCCTGACTTGCAAAGCCGTTGTAGGGATTGAGGAGAGGACACATGTGAAGGCACTTGTAAAGGCTATAACACACAGCAGGCCCACAGTAAGTAGAATTTATTATTGTAATAGCTTGGGAGGCCCAGTGGGTGCTCAAAGCCCCGTGGAAGGAAGACGGAATAGTCCTATTATCCCAACTGTACAACTTCAACAAAGACATCGGGGCAAGAAGGCAGAAAGCAAGATGGGGACGATGGGAGGTGGTTAAAATCACCAAAAATTAAAACCCAGCCAGGACCTCCATCAACAACTTATTTAAGAGTAAGGCATCCCACAGGCCAGGAGTAATTGGGTGGGGGAAGCCTCTCTTTCTCCCCGGGGTGGGGGTGGGGAACAGGCCAAGCAGGGTGGGGGATGAGGGGGCGAACAGCCTCTTTATTAACACAATTATTTTATTTGCCGAAAGGTAATCATCCTAAGTGAGGTCAAGGCGGCTGGCACGGGAAGGTTCTGCAGGCGGCTGGCCCTCGTTGCCATGGTGACGAAGCCCGATCACTTCTAGCAGCTGCAAGGGCTGGAGGTTTCTGAAAAAGGAACCCCCCCACCATCTCTCTTCTTCCCCTAGAGAAAGGCTGAAGGCCACCTGCGGGTATTTGCATTCCTTCTCTCAGCTCCAAGTGACAGACCAAGAGTCTCTGGGGGAACGTCCAGCCCAGGTTCACAGGAAGCCCATCCTAGGGGAGAGGGGCTCTGTGTCCATCATCTCATTTCATCCTATAATAACCCTGCAAGGAAGGGACTAAGCATCACCTGACCATTTTACAGAAAGCTGTGGCTCAAAGGAGCTAGTGATCTATCCACAGACACACAGCCTCTAGGATTTAGAGTCTGGAGTCTGAAGCTTGAGGCACCATTTCCAGTTGCCTCAGAAGCAGGACCTGTGACAATGACAAGGAGGGATTAGACCAGAGTCTTGATTGATCAGAAAAACTGGGCCAGAGGAAAAGTTGCAAACCTAGAAGTCAGGGAAGCCCAGGTTTGCGTCCCTGCTCCCCCTTCACAGCCACTTTACCCTCCGTAAATTTGCTCTGAGCCTTGGTTTATCCAATGCATTCTGCATCTGTGACTGCCAGTCTCTGAAAGAGTAATGACCAATACATGTTTCCTCATCTGTAAAATGGGCCAACTAAGCCTCGCCCCAGGGACCCGGGACGTCAGTGGTGACTGGTAAACTTGCTACAGTGTACTGATGTAAGAAGCTTGTTCTCTAATTTTCGCCCAAATCCTAGAATGTGTTAGCTGTGCAGAGAAGGGCACGAAATACTCTCTGACCTCAAATTCTCCAGCCCTGAAGTCCAGGAGACAACACAGGAGAGGCAGGCCCATGGTGGATGTAGTCAATACTGGGCTCCGTTTTGCTTGTGCCCTCAGCGTCTATCGCCCTCTGGTGGAGGAGTCTGACACAGCCACAGGGACAAACGTGTAAGCCTCAGGGAATTCAGATGTGGGGGGCAAAGGGATAGAAGGAAGAAGAGGGGGAGCAGGGAGGAAGCCCCATTTACTTAGGGCCTGCTCAGCTCTTAGTCCTTTTCCGGAGATCCTGGTAACCCTGGGGACAAGTGCCCTGAAGTAATTATCCCTGTTCCACAAGAAGGAAATCAAGACTTGATACGGTTAAGAACAGCTCAGGACCCCTAAGGTGGGGAACGAGCCCAGGGGGTCTGACCTCAAAACTCCTCAGGTCACAAGCAGGAAGAGAAACAGAAAGGCCTCAAGGAAGCAATGGCCCCTTCTCCCAGGAGTAGGACCACCCTGGCCCAGATACCACGGGGAGGCATTCTGGGAGCCCCTGTCCTCCTCCTGCGCCCTCTCCTAGCTGCTTTCCCCACCAGCCACATCAGGATCCGGGTCTCCTATGACACACACACTCAGGCCCACGCCTGGAGAGTTCTGGTCTACTGAAGACATGCACAAAGAAGCCGTTCATCCAACTTACTTTAGATTCACTCCCCTCCTCTGAGGCTGCCGGTTGGAGTCCCCATCCTGCGCCAGATGACATTGAGCAAAGGCAGGAGATGAAAGGGTGACTGTTCAGCATGGGATCCATGCACATGGCCCTGGGGTACCTCAGGCTGGGGGCCTGACAGTTAGGAGAACTTCTGAGGAAAAGGTGGGCAATGGAGAAGAGAGTTCTTGAGGGGTGACTCCCTCCTCCCAGCTAGTCACACAGAGACCTCTCTCGGGATGGGCTCCTGACAGGGACAAGGGCAGCAGGCTTGAGGGAAATTTCCAGGTCATGAGGCAGAGAGAATCAGAGACAAAGTGAGAGACAGAGAGAGGAAGGGGATGGCTCTAGCTTCTGGGCACCAATGCCCAGGGTCCTAGCCCCACTCCAGCTGGATAATACCACCAGCACAGGCCTAAACTTTAGTCACTGGATCTAAGGCTTGGTCACAATCAGCAGTAAGGAAGGTTAGCAGAGACCTGGCAGGGAAAGAGATGTTTGGCCAAGGAACGGTCGTATGGCTCTCTCTTGAGTCAGTCAGGGGCTTTCAGTGACCCATCCCACGAGGTGCAGAGTAAAAGGCAGATGTAGGAGTCAGGCTGAGCTCTGTCAACAGGGAGGGAACAAATCTGACCCCCTTAAGCTCAGCTAGACCCCAAAACTCAGCACCAACCCTCTTTCCCCCAATCTCAACAGTCTCAAGTAAGACCCCAGGATGCCTGATCAAGGGCATGCCGCTCAAGGTGTCCACACCATCATCCTTAGTTGGAGAGAGGGGTCTCAGCATAGGAGGTCTGGTGGCCCTATTCTCCCCTCTAGGCAGGCTGTACAGAGGGATGGACTGAATGGGTCACATCCCCTACCACCAAAAGCTCTGGAGAGAGGGTGGAAAGTAGGAGGCTGGTATCAGCTGCCCAGCATAACTTATTAGCATCCAGGCAAGATTAATCAAGCCCAGAAACCTCGAGCAGACCCCTAATTAGTTGCTGCTGATAACTATATTTGTCATGCTCTCCAATTATTCCACTGTAAATTTCAGAGTTTAATTGCACCTTGTTCTTCACTGAAGTGTCACTGTTTGCACACGCTCCTCTAATTCTTTAGCAAATTTGACAAAATTCAGCATTAAATATAGATTATCTTTAGATTTCCATAATTAACACAACCAAACTGTCTCAGGCCTAAATATTTCTCCCAGTGCCATAAATCTGGCCTGTCCCCAGAACCCAGAGAGCTGCTCCCAGCTCCCCGGCAGAAGCGTCCAGGAGAACATGCATTCACAGCCATTAAACATGACATGTCTTGCAGGGTTGGGGTATGGGTAATGGGCAAGACTTCATTGAGGGCACATACCCAGGGACCATCCCACCCCCAAATTTATGGGAGGCCCCATTGAGGCTGCTCTCTGGGGTAGCTCAGCCGTGTCCCAGGGTTTAGAAGGCCAGTCTGGCACCATGGCTCACCTCTAGGCTCTGGCAGAAGGGCTAGAGGCAAGTGGCCCAGCCTATAGCCAAGCTGAAAGTAACTTCACCCCCCCAAAAGCCAAAGGGCCCCTGTTTATGACTTTCTTCCCCATTAAGGCTGGCCTTGATGTTTGACATTATACTAGGAACATGACCCAGGCAGACAGGAATACCTTCCATGTCACACTGGTATTCTCACTGACAATCTTCTCTCCTAACCTACTCTCTTCAGACTCACCAGGAAAATATATGGCCATTCAACTTTAAACATGCCCATCTGGGACTCTTAGTTCAGATGGGAGGCACAGAAGAATTCATGCCTGCCTCCAACATTAAGTTGGGAATCTTTCCCACCAGCCCCAAGCCCCAAACCTAACACTGCAACAAAGTCAGCAAGGTGCCCCATTTCCAAGATGACAAAGGGACAGCAGGGGTGAATGGGAAAGGGCAGATTCCTACATAGTCCTCGGCCCCTGGAAAGAGAACCATATCTTGGATTTATCCCAAGTCAAGCCCCTTCTAGGCTCTGGCAGCCTGGCTGTTTCATGGGCAGCACAGCATTCAGAGTTCAACTGCAAGCCAAGTCCTCCACTCCACATTGCATTCATGCAGATACACACGCACACACACACACACACACACACTTATAGACACACACAGATATTGAGATAGACACAAGTGCACAGAGACACAGTGCTCACACCCACAGACACACATGCGGACACAAAATCACACACCAACACACAAGGACAGACATACACACACAGAAACACATACCCCTCTGCCTAAGATGGGGAAACCAGGCAGGGAAATAAATCAGTGCCATATTCAGGGTCTTGCCACGCTGAAGGGCCAGAGTGGGCTGGGGGCTCCAGCAGACAGTGCCTACAGCCCTCTCACCCTCCCTACTTCCTGCCAGCCCAACGCTCGTCAGTTTCCCTGAGGAAGCCATGGTGGTGGTTGAGGCGCCAAAGGTGGGAGCTGGCAGTAATATTGAGAAGGCTTAAAGTGTACTCACAGCAAATTTGGAGGAAGATCAATGGCTTTTAATGAGATTTGATTTTTCTCCATGATGGGCTGGGCTGGGCTGGGGGTAATCTGGGGCAAACTTCTGGGTTCAACGTGGGAGATAAGCCAGGGCACTGGATGCAGGACTGGGAAAGACTGCACAACCGGAGTGAGGAAGCTCCAGGCCTAGTAGCCACCGGGACAGGCAGAGACAGAGGACCAGCAGACGGGATATCAGACTGCCATCCAGCACTTCTCACCAGGCCCAGAGAGGGCCCCTGGTCCAGCTCAGGTATCTGCCATGGCTGAGCTGGGTTCTGGATCCGGGAGTCCGGATTTCCCTGCCCTCAGAAGGAATGAGGGGCTGGCAAGGGCCAAGAACAGTGGGAAGTGGTCACTAGAGGGTAAGGAGTATATGGTCCGTTCAGGGTGCTTGGCTTTGGAGGGTGCTGAGAGGCAATTATGAGTGCTTAAATGCAATCACTGGAGTTTACTGAGGATGTGCCAGGCTCCAGGCACCTGTTATTGTAATTCTGCAAACAACAACAACAACAACAACAAAAACCTTTAAGAGAGGTGGCAGCCCCTTGCTCAGATGAGGGTGAAGATCAGAGAAGTTAAAGAGACTACCTAAACTCATCTAGCCAGTGAGTGCCTCAGGCAGTGCCTGAATCAAGGTCTACCAGGCTCTGAAGTCCTTGTTTCACCTATTCTGCTCACAAGCAGCCCCACATAGGTGATGACGGAGCCACAGCTTCGTCTCTCTTATCTTCCAGCCCAGGGGTCCGAGATCCTCAGGCCATCTTGGTCAGAGCTTGGGTTTAGGCTCCAGCATGACAAAAACTCAGGGAATGTCCTCCACAGATAGATCCCAATACAAGACTTCCCCAGGCACAGAGGACGGCACACTTGTCAGCTGCCATCCTACCCACCCCACCCCACTTCACTGGCTAAAGCTTTGAGCTCCCCCTCCTTCCTTACTGAATCATACAAGAGATCAGAGGCCATCGATCCAACCTTAATGTCCTCTACCTGAAGCTTCTGTGCAATATCCTACCCGAATGGTCATCTGAGTTCTTATACTCCTCCCATGGCAGGGAGCTCACTATCTACAAAGTACCCCATTCAGCCTCTGAAATCCTGTTGCATTGAGCTGTTGTCTCCTTGAGCTTCCCACGGGTTCCCGTCCTGCCCTCTGGATCATTGGCCCTGCCCAATTTGACTTAAAGGTGTTGGCAGAATTCCTGAGAGTGGAGAGAAGTAGTTAAAAGCAATCATTTTGGATGGACTCAGCGATGATTTCTTGGATATGATAGCAAAAGCACAAGCCACAAAAGAAAAAATAGATAGGACTAAATCAAAATTTAAAACTTCTGTACATCAGAGGACACAATCAACAGAGTGAAAAGATAATCTACAAAATAGGAGAAAATATGTGCAAGTCATCATATGATGAGGGGTTAATATCCAAAAAATATTAAGAATTCCTACAACTCAACAACAAACAACAGCAACAACAAATAACCTAATTAAAAATTGGGCAAAGGACATGAATAAACATTTCATCAAGGATGATATACACTTGGCCAATAAGCATAGGAAAATATGCTCAGTATCATTAGTCATTAAGGAAATTAAACCAGTAATGCGATACCACCTCACACCCATTAGGATGAGTACTATCAAAAAACAAAACAAAACAAAATAACAAGTGTTGGAGAGGATGTGAAGAAATTGGAACCCTTGGACACTGTTGCTGGGAGGGTAAAATAGTTACAGTTGCTATGGAAAACAGTATGGAGGTTCCTCAAAAAATTAGATAGAACTACCATATGATCCAGCAATCCCACTTTAAGAATTGAAAGCAGGATCCCAAAGAGATATGTGCATGTCCAAGTTCATTGCAGGATTATTCGCCACAGGCAAGAGATGGAAGCAACCCAAGTGTCAGTCAACCAATAAACGGATAAACAAAATGTGGTATATACATACCATAGGGGCACCTGGGTGTCTCAGTTGGTTAAGCGTCTGACTTCGGCTCAGGTAATGATCTCACAGTTTGTGGGTTTGAGCCCCATGTCGGGCTCTGTGCTGACAGCTCAGAGCCTGGATCTGCTTCGGATTCTGTGTCTCCCTCTCTCTCTCTGCCTCTCCCCAGCTTGTGCTCTCTCTCCCAAAAATAAATAAACATTTTTTTAAATTTAATTAAAAAAATAAAGTTGTGGAGTGCCTGGGTGGCTTAGTCGGTTAAGCCTTTGACTTCAGCTCAGGTCATGACCTCGTGGTTCATGAATTCGAGCTCCACATTGGGTTCTGGAACCTGCTTCAGACTCTGTGTGCCCCTCTCTCTCTGCCCCTCCAACCTCCTGCAGTCTCTCTCTGTTTCTCAAAAATAAACATTTTCTTTTAAAAAGTTGTCACATACATAGATACATAGAAAATACAATGGTGGTTGTCAGGGGCTGGGGGAGAGGAGTGGGGAGTTTTTATTTAATGGGTATAGAGTTTCAGTTCAGTTTCAGATGCAAAAGATCTGCAGGTCTATTGTATAACAGGGTGAATAAACTTAACTACGGAACTATCCACTAAAAACGATTAAGATGGTAACGAGGAAAGAAGGAAAAAGCAATGGTTTTGGAGTCAGACAGAACAGGATTTGAGTCCCAGCTCGCTATTTCCTGCATGACCTGGGCCCAGTTGCCAAATATCTCTGAGCCTCACAGTTCTCAACTCAACCACAGAATCCAGCCTGTAAGCATTATCTATCTCATTGACCAAGGGCCTGGGATGTTGGTATGAAACTCCAGACATGGAGTTTCAGAAGCAGTAGAACCATGTTCTGGAAGCTACCCTTGATGGGAGCTGCTCCAGTCTCTCAGACTGGAGTTGGGACAACTGTCAGCCCCGGACTGTCCGCTCCAAGCCCTACACCTGCCCGCATTCCCTCCCCCACCCATTTCCTCCTGCTCGCCTTATCCCTCACCCTACTCCAGCCACACCACACCCCCAGCCTAGAGCACATGAAGCATGGCCCCCGCCAGGGGTTCTTTGCACTTACTCGGAACGCTCTCACATGGCTCGCTCCTTCACTCTTCTCGGGTCTTTACTTAAAGGTCACCTTTTCAAGGAGGCCCCTCTCTCACTACACCATTTAAAACGGCGCCTTTCCCCGGCCACTGCACTTCCGTACCCTTTTCCTTCTGTTCTGTTTCTTTCATAGCACATTACATAATTTTAGTTATTGATTTTTGACTTGCTTACTGCTATAGCCCCAGCTGGCACATAGTAGGTGCTCAATAAATCTTGTTAAGTGACAGCATGAGCCAAGCCTTGGCCTTCTGTCCTCAGAGACCCTCTGCCCCATCGTCTACCCCCATCCCATCCTAGCTTCAGGGTCTGCAGCTTTAAGGACTGCCACTCCCAGATCCTGGCAGGGGAGGAGGAGCCCCACTTCCCGGGCAGCCCCAGGCTCCCCAACTGCCACTCCGTTCAGCCTGGGCACCAATCCTGTCCATCAATACCGGCCTCCAGCAGCCACACTTGGACGCCCACTCCAATCGATAACCAGCGGCTGCCATCGATCAGCCCCCAGGGTATCAGAAGCCAGGGGAGAGGGGAGGAGAGGGATGGACAGGGTGTGGAGACAGAGCCCCAGAAAGGGAGCAGCAACAAGGAGCCCCCAGTGACAGGCAGACACGACAGAGATCATCAAAACACAGGCAGAGTTGAGAGAGGGGAGGCATCAGACCCCAAGCTAAGAAGAGCAATGAGACAGACACAGAGGGAGGCCCCCGAGAAAGAAGGAAGAGACGGGCCCGGAAGAGTTCTTGAAGGCCTACCATGTGCCGTGAGCATCTTTTCTCGGGCCCCAGCACAACCCTGGGAGAAAGGTTACTGTGCCATTTTATAAACAGGAAACGAAGCTCAGAGGTTAAGAAACTTGACTAAGGCCTAATCCTTTGTTTGGGAGCAGGGTCAGAATTTAAACCTAAATCTGGGTGTCTCTGGGAGTCCAGGCTCTTTACTGCCCCACTCAGTAGCTTAAGCCATGTATTCTGGCCTCCAGCCTGGGCAGACCACCCACAGCCGAGTGGGAGCTGAAGGAGGTGGCCTCCACCCCCCTCTGCAGGATGCCCAACTTAGAGATTGTCAGGATGGTTCAGGAGAAGTGAAGTGGAGAGAGGAGCTAGGAGTATTACATGGGGGAGCGTTTGGTGCTGTGGGGGTGGAGGGAGGGTGGCTGTGTGCATATTTGGCTTGGCCTCCTCAGCCGCAGGCCTCCTAGCTGATTGATGCCTGAGCTGGAAGCTCTCTCCTTCTAAGCTCAGCTCCCCACCCTCCATCCCCCACCCCCTACAAACCCTTCTGATTGCTACAGCATCACCTTAGATAAGCTACTTAATCTTTCTGGGCCCCAGTTTCCTATTTATAAACCAAAGGTAGTAACAGCGCCTACCCCAAAGCATGAGGATTAAATGAGACGAGGCACATAAAACCGTTAGCACATGGTAAGTACATAATAAACGTTAGTACCATCACCATCATCATCATCATCATCATCATCACCCTGCTCTACGCACATGGCTTTAAGGTCCCATATCCACCTCAGTGAGACTGTTCTAAGTATGTGTGTTTGATCTCAGGGCTCTGATTCAAAGGAGGTCCTGCCCCTTGCTGTGCCTGACCCCCAGCTAGTCCCCGCATCTAATGGGAGGGCATCTGTGCAGGGCCTGTATACAGATGGGTCTCAGTACGGCTGAGGGGCTGAGGGGTTCTACAGAGCAGCCCCTCGCTCTCGATTAGCTCCTTTGTTGCAGAGAATCAAGAGCAGCTGTGGCTAGGGAATCATTTCGTCTTGCCTTCTTCAAAAGTGTAAGGGGAGGGCCAGCTGGAATTGAACTGAGATTTGCCTTCAACCCACAATAGAGAAAAGGAAGGAGAGGCAGTTAGTCTCCAACACATTCGTGTGTTTATCTGTGATTTTTAAATATCCAGTATGTGCCTGGCCCCGGTCTGGGACCTGGGAATGTAAAACAAGTAAAGCCAATTCCGGTGCTGATCATGTAAAAGAGGGAGTGGGAGTTCCTAGAGGTGGGAGGGGCTTTTGTGTCTGCTCCACAGAGGCCTGTGGGGGCCAAGGGGTTACTTTCACAAAGGGACCAAATTCGTGGGTTCGAGTCCCGCGTCGGGCTCTGTGCTGACAGCCAGCTCAGAGCCTGGACCCTGTTTCAGATTCTGTGTCTCTCCCTCTCTCGCTGACTCTCCCCTGCTCATGCTGTCTCTCTCTCTCTCAGAAATAAATAAAACATTGAAAAAATTTAAAAAAAAAAAAAAAGGGACCAAGCCCACCGTCTTGCCGCCTCCCTTATTTGCAGACTTGTGCCTTGGTTTCTTCTTTTTAGAGGAAATTGCTCAGCCAACTGACATTTTTTTTTTTTGAGACTACAGATCAACCACAAAAAGTGACACTTTTCATAGAGTCTCTCTTCTGACACCCACAAACCTCAGCAAAAGAGCTGGGAGCCTGAGGGGAAGAGGAGGTGCAAAGGTGGCAGGAGGAAACAAGGCCAGCCAAGTTCAGCCAGCTGCAGGGTTGGGACAGGGAGAGGCTGGGCCCAGCCCCTCCTTCCAGGCCCACAGCTGGTGAAGGGTGTCCTCTGAAATGGAATATTGTGACAGAGAGGGCACAGCATTTCCATCAGAATCCTTCTTGGAGTGTCTGGAGGGGAACATTGTTTAGAAGCAGCCCTCCTAGAGCCCAAGATAGAAATCTCCTGATCCTAATTCATCACCCAGCCCCACTCCTTTTCCCAGTCTGGGGAAGAAACTGGGACAATTAACTGGAGCTTCTCTAAACGTGGCTCTGCTCCCCCACCCGCCCCGGTTGGCTAAACAGGGCTCTGCGATTTAAAAATATAATTCAGAGGTTAGTGTTGTGCCTGCAAAATGACAATGGCTGCATTATTGAGAATTTACAATTTTCTGGGCCCTGTGCCACCCTGTCACAGGTATGGTATCCCTGTTTCACGGAAGCAACTCAATGTCCTAGAGAATAAGCGACTTTCCTTAGGTCATCCATCTGGGGAAAAGGTGAAATAGGATTAGAACCCAAGCCTGTGCTGCTCACATCAAGTCACAGATTTGAAAGGAAGAAGTGTCCCGATTGGGATGCAGTGGGGCTGGGAGACTAGAATCTACCGATGAGAGGTTGATGGGGAGGAGAAAGAAAGAGGCAGCCCCAGGTATTGTGTCCCCTGACCAGGCTTCCGGGACCCTGAGGCAAGGGGATAGTGACAGCCTTCTGGCCAGTGGCGACCTCTCTGCCACATAAAACCCTCTCTATGTGCATCCCATTCCCTAGGAATGGGGCACATTGAGCTCTGGCTGAGTAGGGGGCAGTGAGAACTTTCTGGAGCACCTCCCCCAGGAGGATGAGCTGAAGACCACCAGGGAGGTGTTAATGAAACAGGGAAGCTGTGAACAGACCCAGGAGTGATTCTAATCTGACACCTCCACCCTAGCCCCCACCAGTAATGAGTTAGGACCTGCCCTTCTCCCCAGAGAGGAGGGTGAGGGGAGAAGAGGAAGTCCCTGGGTATCTTTGTAGCTTCAGATGCTTCTGTTCATTATCATCAGCATCTTCTTCTCTGCAATAAAAAGCTTACATTATTAAGCACCTACTATGTCCCATGTACTATGCCAAGTCAATTTCCTAAATCCAATAGTGAATCATCACAACAAACTATGTTTGTAGTAGTAGTACCTACAATCCTTATCTCCATTTTATGGGTGAAGACACTGAGGCTCAGTTGGATTAAGTGACTGGCCTGAGGCAGAGTCAACATCTGGACGTGAGACCTTCTTGCCTCAGAAGTCTGCATTCTTAGTATTTTTGCTACTGTGCTTTTCGGCATGGACCCACAAAAGTCCTCAGTGGGAAGGTGGGTGGAGTGGAAATGTTCCTGTCTGGGAACAGGTAGAGGGTTCCAACCCTTGGGACCCTCCATGCAGACAGACATGTACGTGTAGCCCCAGAGCTGGAGCCGGTGTGGTGAAGCCAGTGAGGTGAGCCTTTGCAGCAAGCCCACCATGTATCGAGAGGTTCCAGAATAGGGAGGGAAGAACAGGAGCCTAGCCCTACCACCAAGCCACATGGTCTCCCTCTGTGTTCTCTCTGGGTGTTCTTTCCATGTGTGCAATGAGAGTTGGGCCAGGGGACTCCAAGAAGGGACCTTCATCTCTGCCCCCTGCCTGGGAAAGAGGACAGTGAGGAGCACTGGCCTGAAAGAGTATGTGGAGAGGTGAGTGTTAGGAAGAGCCTTCCCTCCAGATCCTGGAGGGAGGAGCTGAGCAGCTCTGTGAGTGGAGTCCCATGTTTGTAAACATCATTAATCAGGGATTAGCAGATGGGCATGCTAATTGCACCTGTGGAAGTCAGAGACCTCAAGGTTGATTACATTTACAAACTGGGGATCCCTGGCACCTGGCCCTGCAAGAGTGAGGGGGGAGGGTCTAGTTTAGGACCTCAGCCTGGGGGAGGGAGCTGGCAATTTCACCTCCTGCCAAAAACCAACCAACCAAACAAACAAATTTCCAGCCCTGGAAGGGGCTGGGGTGCTGGCCACGATTCAGCTGTTCTGGAATACCAGCCTTCTGAGACCCTTTCCGTCTTGGCTGGGGAGGCCTGACAAAGGAGGATCTTGCCAATGTCATCCAACCCCCTCCAGCTGCTCTCAAGAGTAAATCTCCTTGTGTGTTGCAGCTGAAATAGGTCTTAGAGTCTATGGGGAAATTGAGGCCAGCGTAGCAGGACAGCAGAGCCCATGCAGCTCCGGTGCTGCAAAAACAGCTGCCACGCTCCTCCAGGATTGGGCTGAGGGCTTACAAGGGAGCTCATTTAATCTGCACTCCAATCCTCTGAAGTGGAGGCTGTTGGAAAAGTTAAGGTATATGTCCATATTTCCACTACCAACAAGTCAGAATTGGAACTCAAAGCAAGCACTGCTTAACAGTCGGGCTCTTCAGGGTCATACCCTGACCCTGCCCTGCCCTGCAGGGGACGGACCATCATCTTGCCCCCCTTCATACCTACAGCCACAGCTGCCCCAGCACCTGTGTATTTAACCATGCTTGCTGAGCAGCCTGTATGTGTTACTCACTTAGAGGCCACCACAAAGAAATTCAGACCTCATCCTTTGCCTTAGGGTCTCAGGTGCTTTGTTTTGGGAGCGCCTGGTTTGCATGACCTAACTACATACCTATGTGTGCATAGCAGGCAATTACAGCCTCAATGCCCTTTAGTTCAAGTGAGCCTGCCTTCCCAGAGGCCCGCTGGCCTGTGGCCCAGGGGCTGAAGCAGGGAGGAGGCCCCTATGCCTGGCTCTAAGCCCCGAGAGTGGCCCTCTAGATGGCTCAGACTACTGGGACCCAGAAAACTGATGAACATGCCCAAAGCAAGTTAGATAAGGTTCCAGACATGACATAGGAGTCCATGGGCAGGAAAGCAGGCTCTGAACCCCGAGTACCCCCAACCCTAACTTCTAGGTTCCAGGCTGGGTTTGTTCCCAGAGAGCAGAGCTCGATTTTCTACTGCCACATGGAAGGAGCACCAGGACACACACACACACACATCTATATACACACATATAATGCTTACTTATTTATTATGAGGACTTGGATCATATGGTTATGAGGCTGGCAAGTCCCAGTTCTGCAGAGAGCAGCAAGCTGGAGACGTGGGAGAGCCAATGGTGCAGTTCCCATCTAAAGGCCAGCAGGCTTGAGACCAGAAAAAGCCCATGTTTCAGTTCCAAACGGCAGGAAGAATTCTTAGTCAGGGGAGAAGCCTTCCTGCCCACCCCTTTCTATTCAGATCTTCAACTGATTGGATGAGGCCCACCCACACTGGAAAGGGCACTTTGGCTTACTCAGTCTACAAATTTAGATGTCAATCACATGCAAAAACACCCTCACAGAAACACGGAGAATAAGATTTGACCATCTATCTCGGCATTCTGTGGCCCAGGCAACTTGATACATAAACTGAGCCATTATATCCAGGTCTGTATTATCATGTGCTAGTCCTGGGGTGCAGTGCCTAGGTTTACAGAATGCCTTTTACTGATACTCTCTCATTTTGTTTTTACAAATCTTTGTTGGGGACCAGTTGGCTGGAGCAGGTATCTATTTTATAGATGAGGAGGCTCAGAAGCCATCCAGGTAAGACGCCATAGAGCCAGGGCTTGACTCGCCACCTTCTGAACCTTAGTGGGAGATGAAAGGTGAACTGGCCCAAACTTTCAGGCATGCACTCAAAAGTACGGATGTGAATGATTTGGACAGTTTCTTGGACATGAGAAAGTGGGCTGTAAAACATGGGACCCAGCTCATTCCTCAGAGATTCTGATCTAACCAGCCTGATGCCTCTGAGCAGTTGGAATATGAAAGCTGGCCCCTCCCCACCACCACACACACAACCAACCCCACCTAAGGTGTAGCCAAGGTTCAAAACCACATTAGGATCTAGGCCAAGAGTACAGCAGAGTTGGGGGAAGGCAGTGTAATATGCCCAAGACTGACACATGCCAGTGGAAGTCAGAATCTGTGTGGCACTTGGGGACAGACAGCTCAAGGGTACTAATGTGGTAGAGATCCATGGAGTTTTATGAAAAGGTACTTCCTCCTTCTTGAGAGGAAAAACTTCGACTTTAAAGTAATCTTAGGCCTATTTATTTATTTATTTAGAAAGCGAGCTCATGGGGGCCAGGCAGAAAGATAGGGAGAGAAAATCCCTATCTGTGCAGGCTGATAGCACAGAGCCTGACATGAGGCTAAATCTCACAAACCATGAAATCATGACATGAGCAGAAATCAAGAGTCAGATGCTCAACCAACTGAGCCACCCAGGCGCCCTGTGCAATCTTGGGCCCTTCTAACACAAATTCAAATGTCTTTTTAAATTGACATCCAATTAGAATCCCAGGTTAAATTCATCCCAAAGAGAAAAGAGTGGTACCACTTACCGAGCACCACCATGTGGAAGGCACTGAGCTCATGTTGCCCTCTCTATCCTTCCACAACCTGGGAAGGTAGGGTGATCCCCCTTCACCAATGATGAGACAGAGGCTCAGGTGGGAAAGGACTTGCCCAAGGTGACACAGCACTTAGGACTTTAACTTAGGTTGCTCTCCTCCAGAATCCAAACTCCAGAGCAGTGGTTCTCAACTAGGGCGACTGTGTCCTCCAGGGGACATGTGGCAATATCTGGAGACATTTTTGGTTGTCACTACTGGGGGACAGGGAGTGCTCCTGACATCTAGTGGATTAGGAAGCCAGGGATGTTGCTGAACATCCTATGATGCCCAGGACAAGCCATCACAACAAAGAGTTATCTGGCCCAGAATGTCAGTACTGCTGAGGTCCCGAAGCCCCTACTCCAGTGGTTCTCAGCCTGGGCTACACATTAGACTCATTTGGGGGCCTTTAAAAATCCTGATACCCAGGTTGCCCCTTGACCAATTACATCAGATTCTCTGGGGGTGGGTCCCCAATGTGAGTTGTTTTTGGAAGCTTGCCAGGTGGTTCCAATGTGTAGCCAAGACTGCTCTAAACTACTTATACTGGGGGCTTCTCCATTTGTGGGGC
This sequence comes from Hyaena hyaena, assembly GCF_003009895.1. NCBI lineage: Eukaryota > Metazoa > Chordata > Mammalia > Carnivora > Hyaenidae > Hyaena > Hyaena hyaena. The sequence goes on along the minus strand of NW_024081199.1, from coordinate 113,396 downwards.
CCTGTGGGAGGAGCACCAAATCCATGTGGGTTGTACAATAAACAGCAACCCCGCCCTCACCACTCCACAGAACCAAAGGCCAGGGCTCTGGTTCATCAGTTCTTTTCTCAGAGGTACACTGACTGATGAGTCACTGGTGAGGGGGTCTGGAGGGCCGGTGAGGTGAGAGGTGTTTGCTAATCTTTCCCTTGCCCCTCTGGAGGCCACAGCCAGGAATCTCCCCAGGTGGTTGCAAAAGCTTCCAGAAGAGACTACGGATCAAAGAGCAACGCTGCCATCTAATGGACGAATGGGGCAGAATGGCCCAGGTGACATTTTATTGGATCCTCACAAAGAGCCCTGTGAGGGACAGAAGGAAGAAGTCTCGTGCTCAAGGCCCCCACTAGGGCAACATTAGAGCCTGGATTTGTACCTGTCTAGTGCACAAGAGGAACTGGGCCTTTCTCTACATTCTCCCACTGGTTCAAGAGGAACAGGACACCTGGACTGGGCTGCCCAATTCCCAATGTATGTCTTGACTTCCAGGCAGGACCCAGAAGAGAGACCTTCTATCCCAGCACATCTTGGAGATTAACAAGCTCCACTTCCAACTGCAAGTCCAAAATCAAAACAGGAAACTGAACTTTCTTTTGGTCTCCACCGCAGAGCTTCCTGCCCTACAAGACAATGGTTAATAAACAGGGGCCTGGATGCACTCTCAGGCAAAAGACTCCAGCACATTCGATCATGTGGATGTGTGTGCCCTCCAGCACACACACTTCAGACAATCCAAGTCAGCCCCCATTTTTCCTCTCTTGTTCTGGTCCTGAGGACAGTCCTGGGTGCTGAGCCACTCTGAGTCCTGCTGACGTGGCTGAGGGTCCTTGGGGGTCTTAGAGAAGTTGCTCTCTCTTCTTGGCAGGCAAACCCTTCCTCTGGCTGCAAATGGAGTGAAGAAGAATTCCTGCACCAACAGACAAAAGAACAAGGTGAAGAGAGGACAGTGGAGAAGAGGAAGGGCCATGTGCCAGGACTCCCTCATCTCATCCTCAAAAGGATACATCTGGGGCACCTGGGTGGCTCATTCGGTTGAGCATCTGACTTCAACTCAGGCCATGATCTCATGTCTTGTGAGTTCAAGCCCCACATCAGGATCTACGCTGACAGCCTGGAGCCTGCTTTGGATTCTGTGTCTCCCTCTCTCTGCCCCTCCCCCCTCACTCTGTCTCTCTCTGTCTCAAAAATAAACATTAAAAAAATTTTTTAAAAAAGGATGCATTTTCCCCATTTGGCACATAAAAGGACTGAAGCACAGAAAGACAGGGAAGCTTGTTAAGGGGGAAATAGCTACACCGACGTGTGATCAGAGGGCAAGAAGTCAGGCAACAGTAGTCTCACCTGCAGCCACGGAGACATTCAAGGACTCAAGTCCAGAGGGCAGCTGCCGGCCGGGCAGGATGGTAAGGAAAAGCTGGCAGGAGGCTTGTATCTCCTTGGACAGACCAGAGCCCTCATTACCTGCCGGGCACAGAGTCAGAGGGTTAAGGATGCCCCAGCTGGACACATGGGTACTCAGGACATGCACATCTGAACAAGGAAAGTGGGGACATCTACCTACCCAGCACTAGGACAGTGGGCTGGTCCCATAGGAACTCCAAGCAACTAGTGACGGGGATCTCTGAGAACGGGGAAATGTCAGGCCCCGCGCAGCCCACTGTGCCAGCCACGAGCCAGCCCTCCTGGGTTCTGGCCTAAAAGGAGGAAGGAGAAATCAAGTTCTAGGTCACCAAACCTTCATTCAAGCCCCAGTTGGTCTTGCCCATATAATCATTCCCTGGCTGATCCATTAAATTCATCAACAGTTATTAAGCCTCTAGAATGGGCAGGCTCTGTTCTAGGCAATGGGGACAGGGCAGAGAAGAAAACAGGCCCAAGTCCCAGCTACCCAGAGGAAGGGTGACTGGGGAAGGCCTCACTGAGGCGATACTGGAGTGGGGACCTGAACAAGATGAAGGAGTACCATGTAGACATTTGGGGGCAGAATAATCTAGGCAGAGATGAGTAAGTGCAAAGGGTGAGGCTGACACTTATGTGACATGTGGGAGGAACAGTGGACTGGCAAGGTGGTGGTGGGTGGGGAGGGAGCCGCTGAGACAAGAGAGGGAATAAAGGGCCACATAAGGTAGGACCTCAAAGGCTACTAGAAAGACTTTGGCTTTTGCTCTCTAGGAGAGATGTGAAGACTTTGAAAGGTTTTGAGCAGAGAAGTAACATGTTTCAACAGAATCACTCTGCCTGCTGGGTTGAGAGCCGATAGCAAGAGACGGGACATTTCCACAATAATGCAGGCAAGAGATGATGGAGGCCTGCACCAGACTGGCAGCTGCAGAGATGGGGAGGACTGGTGGGAAAACAAAAATACCTGCATGGTAAAACCGAAAGAATTTGTGATAGGGTAGGCAATGGAGAGCAGGAACAATCAAGGCCACCACAGCACTGGGCCTAAATAAAGGAATGCGGTTGCCACTGATTGAGCTGGGCAAAGTCTATGGAAGGAAGTGCTTGGCTTTGAAAATGTGAAGTTTGAAATGCCCCTCAGGCCACAAAAGAAGCTGCTGAGTAAGCAACTGGATAATATAAATCTGGGGTTCAGGAGTCAGATCCAGGCTGGCATATACATTTGGGAGGCATCCAAGCATAGGTGGTATTTAAAGTCTCGAGACTGGATGAAACCAAGAAATGAACACATACAGAACAGAAATCCAAGGACTGGGCCTGGAAGACCTGAGGTGGGCCAGATGGTCAGGGGAGCAGTCAAATGCAAGACAAGACTGCCCCCTTGTGTCCAGCAAGAGAAGCACAACTGAAGACAGAAACAGACCAGGAAAGGGGTTTCTTTACTTAGGTTTACCCCTTCCTGGTTATCAAAGTTGGTGGTGGTGGTGGTGGTGGTGGTGGTGGTGGTGGTGGTGGTGGTGGTTTGTTTAGGTTTTAGTTTTCTGTGGAGTGGTGGTGAGGAGAAAGGCATAAGTGAGTCTTCATTCAAAGAGCCTTTCAAGCTGTGTCCCTACTCAGAGAATGCATGACTCCTGCCAACCAGCTTCTCACAGTCCATAATAACATTTACTGAAAACCTACTTAGTAGGTAGCGAGGCTCTGAGGTATACTAGCCTCTGAGGCAAAGAGGTATGCCCGGAGAAGGAGTGTGGTAAAGGGAACGAAGCTAGGAAGTCTCTAACTTCAGATTCTGCTCTACTTATGGTTTGGAAAATTCCAGGATCCTTCCCTTCCCAAAGGGATTTAGAAGGACGTAGGAAACGATGCCAACCTGCCCCTTTCTCACCCTTTCTTCCACCAGCTGCTGAATGAATGCCCTTGGAGAGACTGAGCTTGGCTCATCTCTTCTCTACCCACTGTCCCCCTCCCCGCCATTACCTGTAAAAAACCGGCCAGGTCATCAGTGGAGAACACGTCCATCACCTCCATAGCCCCTGCGCTGGCCTTGCTGACTACCGGAGTGAGCGGGCAGCTGCAAATTTCCCCATGCCCTGCATTAAACTGGGTAATCTCAAACCCGGTGCTTTGCCCTAGTCCCGCCCCACACACCCCCCTCCAGGCCCCAGCTCCCAAGGGTTAAGGGTGATAATTCTGGCGATGGGGAGGCCTGGTCGAGGGATCAAGGGTCAAGGTGCTTAGAAACTCGGCTGCGCCCCAAAGTGGAGCACATTAAGATTAAGAGACGTCCATGCCTGTTTCTCCCGCTGGTGATGACTTTATCCACTCCGAGAAAGTGAGCCGAACGCAGCACGGCCCCAAGGTTCCGGGGATCCTGGAGCCCTTCGAGGACAAGCCACAGCTGCCGGGGGTCGTCGCCTGGCCTCGCCTCCTCGACCTCAGTCCAAGGCCGAGGCCGCAGCGGGCTAACCTCCATGCAGACGCCCTGGTGGACCTGGTAGCGGCACAGGGCGTCCAGCTTCTGCCGTCTGGGCCGCAGAACTGGGATGTCACGCGCCTCTGCCGCCCGGAGCAGCTCGGCCCGCTCCCCCTGCAACCCGGACCTGCCGGCCTGGAGCAGAAGCCTGGCCACGCGTCGACGAGCGGCCCGCAGAGCCAGGAGACAAGGGGACAGGCCAAACAGAAGCTCCAGTCCCCCCGCAGATCGTGGGGTCGACGCCAGGTCATCCAGTAGCAGACGGCTCAGCTCCTCCCCGCCGGGTCGCTCCCCACGCCGCGCAGCTTGGGAGGAATGACGCGCGAGGAGACGACCCGAACACCGCCATGTCGCGCCCCTTACGGCCCAGAGCAGTGCCCTGGTCGATGCCCCCTGCTGCGTCATCAGGAGCGGTCACTCCTGCCGCGGCAGACTCCGGGTCCCCAAAACTGGTGAAGGAGACCCATTGGCCGTCCCTCCCCCGCCCCTAGACAAAGTACGAACAGCCTGGATTGCCGACTTAGGCTACCCACAAACTAGGTGTCCTAACCACTGCCGCCCCTCCCCGGCTCCCACGTGGGCTACTCCGCTTCCGGGTTCGGGCGACCCGCCCCCTGCTCGCTGACGCACTGCGCATGCCCGACCCGCCAGGCCGTGCCCACAGCGCCTCCTGCAGGACTGGCTGAGCCGCAGCCTTCTCTGTGCCCGCCGGGCTGCCCCCTGCTATGGGCATCATTCTGCGCCCTTCGAGGTCTCAGAAGGCTGGAGGGCCACATTCACCCAGGTACCCGCAAAAGCCACTTTAAGGGGATGTGTTCAACAAGGTCGTCGTGGTGATTCCCTCCCCACATCCAGTCCACCACCAGTTGCTGGGGATTTTCCTCAGAAGCTTCTGCATCCAGGCCCTCCTCTGCACCTCCACTGCCTTGTCAAACTCAGCATCAGTCAGCAGGACGCCAGCAGTAACTTCCTATCCCATGGCAGTCGTTTCTCTAAGTGACAGCTCTGTGCCTGTCCTGTACCTGCTGACAGGCAACTGATGCCCTTGGCCCACAGGTCATGACCAGACTCTGCTCAGTACTCAGACCTCGGGTGATCCAGGCAGGAGCTTCTTTTTCAGCCGCATCTCACTCCTGCACTATGTTCTGTGCTGTTCCCATGACATTCATTGCCTGCTTTTTAGGCCTCCCAGCCTTGTATCCACTCTTGTTCTCTTTCCTGGCTGTCAAACTCCTACCCATTTCCAAGACTCAACCCAAACCCATGTCTGCTACCTAAGGTAATCCACACTCCAGGAGTGATGACCCAAATCCGCCACCTTCCCATTCATTCACCTGGAAGAAATTCTGAGACACAACCACCCCAATCACAGAAGAGGAAGAACTGAAAGATACTCCTGAAGCCAAGGTAGGTTGCTGCAATTTTTCTTTTTTAATTATCACAGTGAAACCCACTTGGGAGGCAGGGCCTGGTATTCAGCTGCCATAGTCAGTTTGGAGTGATGACAACAGAGAGCAGAGAAGCCAAGCCTGGGCTGGAGAGCTGGGGTGGGGGAAGAGAAGGGGCAATGGGGGCAGTAGGGCAGGGAGAGGAGGAAGTCTGGGGTCTTGGATAAGCATTCAGACAGGAGGGGAGGGCTTCTCTCTGCCACCTCGTCCCTGAGGGACACGGGGTAGGGTACAGGCAGATAGGGGAAAGCCTCCCTTTAGCCCACAGTCCCTTCCCCAGGTCAAAAGGAAGAGACAAAGAGAGCAAACAAAGGCCAAGGAGCCTAAGAAGGGGACCAGTAATGAGTTAACAGGTAAAACAATCAGGACACCACCTCCTCTCCCCAGCCCACTGTTCATATTTGTTTGGAAATAATTTGACAAGACATAAAAACTTCCAAAAATGTGTAGCCCTGGTGGCTGGGGAGAGGAAGCAGAATCCAGGAATCCAGAAATCAACACCTAAATCCAGAGGCAAGAACCAAGCCGTGGGATGGAAGGCAGAGCTCCCCACAGGAAACTAGATCACCTGCTCCGTGGGCCTCATCTGGATGTCTCCAATCTGTTGGAAGGCACAAGGCTTGAGGCAGCCAGGACACTCTCCCCACCCGTTGGGCCTCCCCACTGTCCTCCTCTGAGGATGGTTGGGCTCTTCCAGGGGGTGGACAGTCAAGGCCAGACTCACCTGGACATGTGGAGGGGTGCTGAGGACATAGATGACAGCCTCGGCCACATCCTCGGGCTTGAGACACTGGAGAGCATGGGAGGGAAGAGGTATGGTGAGGGCAGAATGGACCTCCCACCTCTGACATCCTCTCCAACATCTTCATCCCCACCCCAACCCTCCAGGAGGGGCGACAGGCTGGCTAGAAGAGTGTAGTCTAAAGGCCAAGGTTCCCTCTGCGTTTACTTAGGGAGTGAGTGGCTCACCGGTCCCAGAGGGAGGCCTCACCCTTATGAGTTCATAGGTGGCAGCCGCCTTCTCAGGGTCCTTGTCATGGAGTTTGAAGGCAAACTGTGTCTCCACCACTTCCGGAGAGATGCACTGGACCAACAGAGAGGGCCTGCTCAGGGGCTGAGCTAAGCCCTGCCTCCATCCCAGTCAGAAGCTAGGCTTAGGGGAGGGGGAGGGTGGAGACCACAGGGCCCCCCCTGCTTCACAGTGATGGCTGCCCAATGTCCAGCAGCCACCTCCTCCTCCCAAAGCTGTCACTGGCAGTGATCACAATGACACCTACCGCCTATGGAGCCCTTTTCAGGTAAGTGTTTTACAAAATGGTGTCCCTTAAGACTTCATCACTGGGTAGGTATCATCTCCATTTTAAAAATGAGTAAGGCTGAGGCTTGGAGGGGTTGAGTGAGTTGCCCAAGGTCATGCGGCCTTCGAGGGAAGAGCCCAGAGTCTGGGTGTGCAGCCATGGTTTCCCACAGCCCCTGCTCTCCCTCAGTCTCACCCACTGTGTTCCCTTCAGGTCAGCCCCCTCCCACTTCAAAGTCAGTGACATGAGGAAGCTCAAAGGACTGTCCAGGGTCACACAAGCAGCAGCAGAGCCCAGGAGCTCTGTGCCCCTCACACTCCCAGCAGGGCATCCTGAGCAGTATGTGTGTGGGGTGCAGAAGGCCTGTGCCTACTCTGCCCCCACCAGGGCCAGGCCGCACCCTCACCGTGGCTCGGATGTGGGTCTGGGCCTCCCGAAGTTCTTGCCTCAGTCCCTCTGTCAGCGCGGTGACGGCATACTTGGTAGCACTATAGAAATGGATCACGGAGTGGGGTGACACTTGGTGACCAGACATGCTGGGTGGAGGAAGGGAAGGGGAAAGAAGACAGTGAAGCTGCTGATAGACCAGCAGTGCCCCCTGCTGGCCCAGTCAGCCCCACCACCTAGATACTGCAGGGAAGCCTTCTCAAGGGGACCTCTACAGGCCATCCTGGTGGCATCAGTGGCCCACTGATGTAGCTCCAGTTATCCAAGCAGCTCCTGTAAGTCCCACTCTTCCTAGAAGTATAACTAGGGGCTGGCCCTTGATATACACTATTCTTTCCCTCGCCATAATTGTGCCATTTGGCTGTTAACTGGGTATTAAATCCGTATTTCACCATCAACGAAACTGATGTCCAAAGAGGTCAAAAGAGCTGCAACAGATCACTCAGCTTGGAGGGTGAGTGATGATCTGAGCTTTAGCCCTTGGCCACCTGCCTCACCTGTTGATATTAATGATGTGCCCGTCATCCACCTTCCGTTCCTTCATGGACTGGTAAGCTTCCCGAGTGCAGATGCTGAGGGCCAACACGTTCACCTGCAGGCCAGGGAGGGCAGTGGGGTATCTCTAGCTTGGGCCCATCTGAGCAGGTAATAGAGCCACAGAGCCTGCCCAGGGGAGTGGCATTCTGAATCAGTGTCCAGGTCCAACCAGAGACCAACAGTGGTTCCAGGGTACCTTGCCTTAGGTGTCCCGCCCCCTAAAGCCACCAGCCCCACCTGATAACAGTGGTAATTCCTCTCCCTGGGTAACCTCCCCCTGCCAAGTTTCTGCAAACAGCAGTGGGAAACCCCCAAACCTGTCCATGACCCAGGAACCCTTCCTGTCTTGGATGTCTCCTCTACAAACAACAGAACCTCTGCCTTAGAGGGGCACCTGGGTGGCTTAGTCGGTTAAATGTCCAACTTCGGCTCAGGTCATGATCTCACGGTTTGTGGGTTCGAGCCCCGCGTCAGGCTCTGTGCTGACAGCCAGCTCAGAGCCTGGAGCCTGCCTTTGGATCTGTATCTCCTTCTCTCTCTGACCCTTCCCTGCTCATGCTGTCTCTATCTCTCTCTCAAAAATAAATAAAACCCTTAAAAAGTTAAAAAAAATAAAAATAAAAAGGAACCTCTGCCTTGGAATACCGTCTCCTTTTCTTCCCCAAATACCCTACTCCTCTCTTATCTGGGTCAGCTTCCCTGGCCTTGCTTTCTCTAAAAAGGCTAAAATCCTTCCAAAATGGCTTTAAAAATCTCTCTCCTTGGTGTGCCTGGGTGGCTCAGTAGGTTAAGCATGCGACTCTTGATTTCAGCTCAGGTCATGATCTCACAGTTTGTGGGTTTGAGCCCCATGTGGGGCTCTGCGCTGACAGTGCAAAGCCTTCTTGGGATCTCCCTCTTTCTCTGCCCTTCCTTCCTTCCCCTCTTGGCTGTGTTCTCTCTCAAAATAAACATTTTTTAAAAAATAAGTAAATAGTGGCTCTGTCAGTTAAGGATCTGATTCTTAGTTTTGACTCAAGTCATGGTTTCATGGTTCATGAGTTCGAGCCTCACATCAGCGTGGGGGCTAACAGTTCAGGGCCTGCTTGGGATTCTCCCTCTCTCTCTCTCTCTCTCTCCCCCCTGCTCATGCGAGAGTGCACTAGGTCTCTCTCTCTCTCCTAATAAATAAGCTTAAAAAAAGAAAGAAACCTTTAAATTAATTAATTTTTAAAAATCTCTCTCCTCAAGCATAGACTCTAGCCTCCCTGTGCCTTGCCAAGCTACTCTCTGTTCCTTTCCTGTCTCCTCCCTTAAGACTACAAGTAGAGAAGGCCTGACCTTCCTTCCTTCCATACCTTCCTTTAAACTCTGTTCCGTCTATAAGATTAGGCACAGAGACTCTTTATGGGGGTGGGGTAGCTGGTCAGAGGATGGCAGGGGACTCCCCAAGCACATGGGGGCCTTCTGCCTTCCTTGGCCTTTGCCAGAGGTGACCCCAAATCCCCACTCTTCGTGGAACAAAGGCCTGAAGAAGTATCTCAGCTCCAAAGCTCCTGCCAAGCCCTACCCCTGCCCCATGAGGACAAGTACAGATAAAGCTTCAGCAGGTCCTCAAGTCTCTGCTCCTGAGAAGAGACAAAACCAGCCAGGACATTAGATGTTTCTCTTTATCAAGTGTCAGAGCCAGGCATCAGGACACAACACCCTCAGCATGAACCTGCCTCAGCATTCATAGCAGAAGGACGAGAGGACCTGTTTCTGGTCCTGTTAGTAATGTATATTTGGGGGCAGAGAACTCAACTCTGAGGACAGATGGAGTATGAGAAACAGGTCCCTGGGGCCGGGGGAGTGATTCTCCTAAGGCTGGTGGGGTGGGCTGGAGATATCTCAGAAGATGATCCTAATAGAATTACATAATGTTGAACCGGGAAAGGGCCTTAGGGATTCAATATACATCCCTCAATTTACAGGTGTACAAGTTGAGGTCCAGAACTCAGATCTCCCAGAAGGCTGTCTGAGGGCAGGGGTAGTGCTTCATTTTCACTGGTCACTGTTTCAGTGTTCAGTGTTCATTTCTAGGCCCAAGCAACTTTTAGGTGCTAAATTGACTGTGGGAAAAAGATGCATCCCATATACACACTGTTTTCAAATTTCTCAGGATACTTTTATACCCTAATATTGCCCCATAGTATAGTCTAGAAGTTGAAAACCCATGTCCCGAAGATTGTGTTTGGTTTGTATAAAGTTTTTAAAACATTTTTCATTCATTCCCAACATGTATTGAAACCTTTCATTCCCGCAAAAAAATGTCTATTGAGTGTTTATGGGCTGAGGCTATAACAGAGAATAAACCAGACAAAAATCCTTGCCCTTAATGGAGCTGAGGTTTTGGTAAGTGGGAGGGGTAGGATGTCACATAAAAACCCAGGCTATCCCCTCCTCTCAAAGAAACCAGAAGATCTGGCCACACTGGACCCACAGGAGGGATGCTGGATTTCAGCAGCCACCCTTGTATTTGGCTGTGTGCTCTCCCACTTATTGCAGACTCCCCTGGTCCACCCCACTCATTTAGGTATTTACCTGGTCCCAGGGGACACTGGTGTTTGTGACCCCAGATATTGATGGTACAGGTGTGTTCACCCCAATTAAATGTGACAAGGCTGATAGAGGGTAACCACCTGCCTGAAGCCACACCATGACTGGCAGGGCTGGGTGAGAGCCTCATCTCCTGTCCCTTGGTTCCTCTTCTTCCTCTTAAGACCATGTTCCCAAACACTCAGCACGGTGTCAGCACATGGGGACATTCAATAAATAGCAGTTCTCTTCCCTACCAGTCTTTCTTCCGGTAGAAGAAAATCAGCCTGGACTTTAAGAACTCCCCCTTTAATGGGCTCAGAGGAAAGAAGAATGGAAAAGATATGGCCATTCATCCGCTTACTATGCCTCTGGTAGGGAAAGAAGCAAGGGGAGAGTCAAGGTGCCCCAGTTAGGAAGCCAAAGTTCCCTCCTGCTACATGTCCTATCCTGAGCAGCCGTCTGGTTCACAAAGCCCTGGCTCCCCACTCTCATCCCAACCCCCCACTCCAGGTCTGCAGTCCTTACATTGAACATGTCCTTCCAGCCGCTGGTGCTGCCTGAGAGCAGGGTGTCAGGCCGGGCCAAGCCAGCATTGTTGATGCAGATGTCCACACCACTGTGCTGAGAGCGGACAGCCGAGAACATGGAGAGGATGTCCTCCTCGCTGGACAGATCACATCTGTGGGGGATCAAAGTCCCGGGGTAGCCTGCACTCTTACATTTGGCAGCCAGCTCCTATGAAACCCAACAGGGGGCTAACTGGGGTGAGCTGCTCACTCCCACACCTTCCCACCCAGAGAGTCTTCCTCTGCTGTCACCACTCAGAGAACTCTCTCCTTTGGCAGCCACCTTCCAGCCACATAGTTGTTGGGACTACTTGTCCTCTTTGGTCAAAGTCCGGGGGATAAGAGCACTGCCTGAGTGAGGGGAGTTTAGGACTAGAGTTGAAGTCATCAGTGGGAGATTCTCAAAATAAACTTGAGTCTTCAGTTCTGAGAAGGGAGTAGGGAGCCAGGAATCCAAAGCATAGCATGGTCTCCATCTCTTCCGCCTCTGCTCCAAGAGGAACCCCTTCTCTGCTCATAGGTAAGTAGCACCTCTCACCCCACCCTGCTTCTTCCACCAGCACCAGGAGTCACTGAGCCGATTACGCCAGGCTTCTCTCCGCTCCCTTTGCCTCATCCAGTCTCTCCCAGAGGGCTTATGTCTGAACAGTCACCCTCCCTCCACAGAATGCAGCCAACTGGCTTTCAGACTGGGCTCAACTGCTAGTCTCCTTTTGCCCTACCTATAAGAAAGGTCAGGAAGTCAGGACAGATTCTTTCTCTCACTCCCACAGTGTACCATACTCTACCCCAAACTTTCCAGGGATATGATGAGGCAAGGTAGGTGGCAGGTGATATTGGGAAGCCCCAGTGTATCGACAGGGACCTCAGCACACAGAGGAGCCCTGAGATGGACAGACCTGAGAAAACAGAGACACTGGGAGGTGGCTGTGAGGGATGCAGACATTCAGAAGCAGGAAGAAACCAAGCTACGTGGCCCCGGAGGCCAGCGACTGGGCATCTGAGACTTGTGAAGGTGACTGTACATGTACAGCAGGGAGAGAGTTGGGTGGTAGGGCGTGCCTTAGAGGAAGGCCAGCTTGGGCCAGCTGCCTTGGCCTGGAACCCTTCTCTTCCTGCCAAGCCAAGATGGGAATAAAGGGCTGGCTCAGGTGACCTAGGAAATTTTTTTTCTGCTTTAAGTTTCCAAGAGTTCAAAAGGTATGGTCCTCTGGGACTTAGAAGGACCCCTTTACCCAATTTCATCTACTCACAACCACCTCAAGAGATAGGGCTTCTCTCTGTCAGAGGCCAAAACTCAAACTTGGTTTTAGTATCAATTAATAAAAGCAAACTATGCGCAAGGAAGCCTGGGATTCTCCCCTCCCCTGGCATGCGACTTCCCCCTTCTACCTCCAGACCCAAATCCCCGCCAGAAAGCCAGAATGGAAGGCCTGGGGACATCTTTCTCCCTGTCACTGTCTTCTCTTTGTCCCACCTGTCCTCATCTATCTTCAGAAATGACCTGAAACCATGTCAGTCCCCTCACAGAACAGGCATTTCCTCATTAAGAGAGTCATCCTGGGGCTGAGTGAACAGCCTGAGGATCCCCCTTGGAGCTCAGGGACCCCCTTTCCTGGCTGGTTTGGGGTAGTAGGAAGAGAAGGCAAGAGTGACTTTAGACTTAAGGAATCCAGTGGTCTAAGCCCTGATCCTCTAGGGCTCTGATCCTCTAGGCTCCAAGCCTAGGCTTGGGCCCTGAGCTCCTCAGAATAAGAGAAAGGGAGGAGGAGAGTAGGGCAGTGGTACAACTGGGTGACCTTGGGACTATCAGGCGGCTATAAAGTGTACCTTTGGTCAGCAGCAGGGGAGGGGAAAGCCCTCCTCCAGGTACACCTTCTCCCTCTGTCCCCACCCAAGGCTTCCTTGTGCGGGGACTTTGAGCAATGGTGGAGATAAAGCCAGGCAGCTAAGCACTAGCCCCAACCCTGAGAGTGATCTTGTCAGGCACAAATCCAAAGATGACCTATAATGAAAATTTCTCTCTTCTTCCTTCATGTTACAACGTGGCCAACTTCATTTCATTTTTCTCTGAGCCCTTGTTCACAATTTGGGGCTCCCAACCCCAGGTTAAGAGAAAAAAACCAGGAGTTCCAGTTCCATATTGTTTTGTCCCCTCAGGGCTTACATAGTCAATACCCTATTTCACCCACTCAGTCCCACCTGAGACAGTGAAACTGGAGAAAGGTCAATCTGTAGATACCCCGTTGGTCCGTTAGGCCCATTGGGCAGGGGTTAACCCTCAAATTGGGGGCTGGGGAAGGAGAGGGTGAGTCTCTTCTGAAAAGCTCCATTCCCACCCCAACCCACCCTCAGTCCTGGGTAAAAAATTATCATCATCAAAACCTCTAGCTCCTGTTCGTTTGGCTGGCCAGCCAATTTGGTTGGCTTCGTGGGCTTAGTCTGGGGACTAGAGGAAACAATCTAGTAGCCAATTTAGCCACTGAAGCCAGAAAGCTTTCTTTCCTTGGCCCTGGTTACCTAGCTAGCCCTGATCTCTGGCTTCCCTTTTCCTCAGCCTACCTGGGCAGGCAGATAGACACGGACAAATATGCCAAGGAGTTAGAGATTCGGTACACTGGAGTAAAGGCTGTTAGGAGTAGGGTCTCCTTTAAAGACGGGACTTCATGAAAGGGAAGGTAGAGGCCTGCCCGACTAGACATCTCATCCCTCATACTCTGATCCGGTTGCAGATAGCCTTGGGGGAGCAGCCTCCCCCACCGGACCGGACCCCGGCGGAAACAACGCCTCTGAGAAGGTCCGTCTCTCCGGCGGGGACTTACCTCGATGTTGCTCACGGTGCGGGCACAACCCACTACCTTCAGTCCCTGCTGGACGAGGGCCCGGGCCACAGCCGCGCCGATGCCCCCCGAAGCTCCGGTCACCAGTGCCAGCCGGTCACGCCACCGCTCCATGCCGGCCCTGGCCGTGGTCCCAAGCCGCCCGCCCACCTCGCTCCTCGAGTCGGACATTTAGATCGCGGAGCTCCACCCCGGGCCGCAAGGGCTCGGCCGCTCTTTGGTCACCGCTGCCGCGGCCGCCGTCGCCAATCTGCCCCCTCGGAGCCGCGCCTGAACCCGCCTCCATTCTGCCGGGCGCCGGGCTAGGGCTCCACCCTCCGCTCCTCCACAACCTGCCACATCCAGCGGGAATCAATCGCGGCCTCCCCGCCTCTTCCGGCCCCGCCCCATGCCTGGCGGGAGGTGAGAAACTGCTTTTCTCCGTGTCGGCTGATGGGGAGGATCCCTGCGGCCTGTGGTCCTGCTCCGGTGAGCTCTTCACTTAGGAGCAGGGTAAACCGAGGTTTAGCGGGGGCTTGCTCCAGGCCCGAGGCCATACGTATTCTTGCCCCTTGTACAGTCTCCCCTCCCTGTTTCTGACTCCTGTGGCCAGGAAAAGAAATTAAGGGCACCTAAGGTGACTCCGACGCCCCCCTCCCTGGCTGATGAGAAGGATTCAGCCCAGAAAAGGCTGAGTGTCTCAGCTATCATACCTGAGTTAACCTGACTCCCAACCCCACCTGATCCCTCGGCTTTACTAGAATGAAAACTCAAGGTTAAAAATGGAAACCCCCTCCGGTACACGTATATTGGGGATTGTATCCTTACTGGCCTGCGGTCTCCAATTGTCCTAGACCCTCCCACTCCCACTGAAAAAACATATCACTGTGTACCAAAGAGTAAAGCAATAGCTAATATTTACTGAGCGCTTACTGTGTAATTGGCATTTTGAAGCACTTTAAACATATTAACATATGCACAACAGTCCTTTAAAGATACTACCTATGAAGCTTCATTTTGTAAGTGACTGAGACAGAAAGGGGTGAAGCATGGTTTTTAGACTTCAAGCCTGCAGTCGTAGGCTTGTGCTCCTAAACAGCCTCCGTTCTCCCTTTTGTCTCTTCTTGGGTTGTTGGTTTTGCTCTCTCACCACTCAGGTGTCCCATCAAAGCTCTGAAAACTGCCTTACATTCTCAATACAGCCATCCTTCTAAAGAAAAAATCCATCTCTGCAGAACTACTGAAATCCCTCCACTGCAAGCAATCACATATGCAGTAAGAGGCTGGTTTATTCATTCACCAAGTACTCATGAGTTCGGCCCAGAATAAAGATTAAAACAAAATAAAACCAGGGGCGCCTGGGTAACTCAAGTCGGTTAAGCGTCCAACTTCGGCTCAGGTCATCTCACAGTCTGTAGGTTCGAGCCCCGCATCAGGCTCTGTGCTGACAGCTAGCTCAAGAGCTCAGAGCCTGGAGCCTGCTTCGGATTCTGTGTCTCCCTCTCTCTCTCTGCCCCTCCCCCGCTCGCTCTCAAAATAAAGACATAAAAATATTATTAAAAATAAAAAATAAAACCAGTCCTTGCTTTTAGGGATCTCAGGAGATAACGTGACTGCAGTAAGCGGTGAAGAGAGATTGGGGCACAGAGCCAAGGACTGTGCGGGGCCCTTGGTCATTTTTTATGGATTCCAGGATGAAAGTAAACAAAGGCCAGAGAGGAATCATGACTCATTTTACCTCTGCCCCATCGCTATACAACACTTAGATTTGAAAAGACAACTGAGGGGGTGTATCAAAGAAATGCCACCAACTCTAAAATCAAATCTAAGCTTCTGCTGTCGCCTACCTGAAATCTGATTAAGTGGTACAGAGCCTATAAAATTCACTGCATCCCCACTGCACAGGGGTATTGACTGTCCCACTACGTGCCTGCTGCCCACCAATATTATCAACATGAAGACACAAAGCTCTAAGCACATGTGTTTATTGAACTACTGACTCAACCTTTTAAATGGCAGCCAAGTGCTATTCCTGGGGGAATCTCTCTCCTTCAGTACTCACAGACAGCTTGTGAAAGCAGTAAACTGTAATGCCATAGTGACTTTATTGTTGGAAACCAGATAAGGAGCATGCACTTATGGACTGCAATGTGGTTAGCTCTCGGTGCAGTCTTCTGGTCCCAGATCTACACGCTAAAATAATTACTTTTCCGGCAACCTTTGGTTGAAATTCTGCCAAGTTTTGTTTTCATTCTTCCAGTTCAGTATGAATCTCTGAATTTAAGCTGCTTTATGTTAAGTGATACCAAGGAATTTTAAATAATAGCAATTAATAATCTCATGAGAAAGATGCTAGCCAGCATTTAAGGGTATTGCAGCAAATTTATTCTTTCAAAACAAAAGACTGAAAACTGCTTTTCTCAACTCTGGTCAAAGGAAGAATTTTGTCCTCAACAATTTGTATCTCTATCCTCATTTGCTCTTCATCCTAACATCAACACTGGTCAAATGCTAAGTTCAGAAGTGGCAAATATTAAAATAATGCCACACATTAAGTAGAAACATGTACACCAATTTTTTACTATGCATATTAATAAATATTCTTTATTTTAAATTTTGCACATTGCGCTTTAACATTACATCCAAACATTTTGCAAGTGGATGTCTACTTTGTAAAACCATATATTCAGCTCATTGTCATTTCTGTACAGAAGTATAAGTACAACATTACTTTTTGCCACTAAGTTGCTTTAGTAAGTCTCACAGGAAGAGAAACATTTAATGAAAAGAGATGGCTTAAATCATATGGCAGGCCTGCGCAGCCACGCAACTAAAGACACAAGCCTGAAGAAAGAACTAATGAGGTTACCTCCACCATCTCCCAAAACAAGAAAGAATCACATTGATTTAAGATAAAATTTTGCCATAAGTCACTAAATTAAGAGGTTTTTTTTTTTTTTTTTTTGAAAGAGAAGGCGCAGTAGTCATCTTGAGTGTTTCATTGAAAGACAGAGCTATTTTATTTATTTAGTTTGCTCCAGCCGTTGTCAACCAGCCACTACAGATGGGCCTCTTGTGATCATTTAAGCGGCAGTATTTATTAAATTTCTCCTTCAGATGCTGTCGGTATTGTTCTCTATTGCTGTAGAAAGACTGGTTATTAGCCATAAATGACTGTATTTCATCTTGTGAGATAAAGATTTCCTCATCTGAAGTACATTCAGACTCATCCTGCAAATTAAAGCAGTAGTTAAGATTATGACTTAAGAATGCAAAATGCTATGCTGATGGAAGACAGCTAAAAATTCAGGCAGTCTAGCCTTTTAATTTCAATTCAGTCACATGAAGTCTTTCATGGGACTGTTTACAGAACAAGTATGATGCCATTCTGTCTTAGAAAGTACAAAGTAAGAATAAAATTCAACTTAACTCAGTTTGAAATTCTGGATCTGTAATCTTAGACCTATGAGCCTAACAGGCTCCCAACTTTTGCCTTAGAAAATGACTAATTAGATAATTAGACTTTAAATAAAAACTTGAGGGGTGCCTGGGTGGCTCAGTCTTAAGGTTAAGCATCTGATTTTGGCTCAGGTCATGATCTTGTGTTTCATGAGTTCGAGCCCCACATTGGGCTCTATGCTGACCGCTCAGATTCTGGAGCCTACTTCAGATTCTGTGTCTCCCTCTCTCCCTGCCCTTCGCTCCACTCGTGTTCTCTCAAAAACAAAACAAAACATTAAAAAAATTTAATAAATGAAAACCTGAAATTAAAAGAAGAAAAAAAATGTTTCTGATAACAGCAAACCAGACTAATTAGAGATGGTTAAAACTAGTTACCAAACTAAATAACCAAACTAATATGATTATTAACTGTCTGGTACTATACTGAAATTTTTATCTCTACAAATTAAGTAAAATATAACCTTTTTAAAACTTAAGAAACTTAACCACCACATAAAAAAGAAAAAAAAACACTATGCTAAAGGATTTGTTTCCATTGGGAGCCTAACTATTATACAGAATATACTACCCTTCTCTTTTCTTCTCCCTCCTCCAAGACCCACACAAACTATGTACTGGGTTGCTTGGAATCAGGCATAATTAACGTAAAGTACCAAGACTTACAGTCAATTTTAAAAGATTTTGCAAGTTCAGTTATGCTTTTACCCTACATGAACCTAACAGAAGTAAAAAGAGGGCTCTAGTTCAGATTCTACGTTTTCTCCTGGTCTAGAAGGCTGGACACCATAGGCTGCCACTCAGAAAGGCAGTTTGCTTACAATAACCCTCTTCAAGGAGGCATACTCCTGGGCATAATGCTAACTCTATCCCTTTCTCCCAACTATTCTTTTCTCTTCCATAAAGGAGGACAAAGAAATGTGCTCTAGAGGAGTTGCATAAACCACACATGGAAGAGCAGAATTGATGACCCAAGATAATGAAAGACTGACCTTAATTTCTTAAAAGGCTCCTCAACTCCCAACTTTAAATTCTCAAATACTGTCCCCTCCCACTTCTACCTCATGAGCAATCAATAAGATATCCTTACTTACAAGGAGTTCAACTAAGCTCTTGGCACCTTTTCCGCAATCAGGACCAAATGATGGTTCTACAGGTTCTGCAAACTGTGGCACATTTTTCCTATGCTCAAACCAAGGCAGTGGCTGCCCACCCTTTTCGGGACTGCAACAGCTTTCAGGATGTGCATCTTTGGTCTTGTCGCGGTGAAACACTGTGTGCACGGTATTTCCTGAGGTCTCTCGATTACCTGGATCTGTAATACAGCTTCCAAGCTTTTGGATCTGAAAGCAAGCAAAGGATTACCCAGGTAAAAAAGGAGGGAATAAGAGGAATTATTCTTTAAAGAAAGAAAAAAAGGCCTTGATAGTGCGTTAAGCTTTTAGAAGGAACTAAATAATAGCAGCAGCTGGCATTTAGTAGGCACTTACTACATCCCAGATGCTGTTAACCCATCAACATAATCTCTTTCATCTTCACAGAACTTAATCTGATAGGGATTATGAATCTCCTTACAGATGAGAAAACTAAGATCAAGCAAACTACTCAAGATTACACGGCTAATTCATTTACAAGTATTATGAAAAGAATGAACTGGATTTATGACTCACCTGGATTACTGGACATCAGACAGACACACACACACAAATCAAAGGATGAGCAGCCAACAGAACTGCATTCTAAAGGTACTCATTCTAAAATAATAAATACCAGCAACTAAGCTGCAGACTCGCTTAGTTTCCACTCCAAAAACAGGTTGTTCTCCCCTCAACAGCAAAGGTTTAAGAACTCTGACACTTACATGTTCATCACATTTCAACATCTTGCTTTTCTTTTTCTTCTTTTTATTCTTTCCTTTGGTGTTATTCTCTTCAGAATTTGCCCAACATTCAACACAACTATCTCCATCATCCTCTTTGTCTTCACAGTGATGAACACAGGAGTCGTCACCTGCAGAAATCAATAATCTCTTATTTATGTGCTTAAATCAGCCATGTAGTAGAAATAATTGGGAAGCTTAATCTGGACCTACCATGTTCATCATGATTACAAATGCCTTCAGTGCAGGCAACATCTGAACCCTCCCGAGAACCTGTTTCACTCCCTTCCATACTAGATGAATATCCACAATCACTACCATTACAGTGTGGTGATAAGCCTGAAAATAAACCGGTTGAGAGTTACAAAATTAACATACCAACAAAGAATGAACCAACTGGAGACAACAGAAAAATTTCAAAATTGATAGCTTTACTCAAAGTAGAAACTAAACTTTATAATGAAACTATGATGAGGGTTCATAATTTTTTGTTTTGTCAAATAATAACAAATCAAACACCATAAAGAAAAAGGAAGTATTATGTATCAAAGTTACAGATCTCTAAAACCTCTTACATTTAAGAGAAAGAAAGAATAAATTTAAGACTTAATTTTAAGAAGAAACTGTATATAGTTACCTTTCTTTATTTTAGGGGACCCCAAAAGATTGCCGCTGCTCGGACAGGTACATGATGTGTTTTCGTTGGTAACAATTACTTCTACACAGCTATTACCATCTTCAGCGCTGCCACAGGCTTTGCAGCTGTTTTCTATGAAGTCTGTTTCCTTTAAGGATCAACATTAAGAGACAGTAAAAAGTCTTACCTTCATACGGCTACAGTTAATTTCCTTAACATCAACCAATTAAATAGGAGTTAGGAGGTTAACAACTGAAAAAATTATTCTCATGAAAAATCACTAACCACATTAAAACTATGAAACAACTAAAAGCAAGTTAAGAATTAATCATATCAGGAAAGTCTAGGAGAGTAGTTCGCAAACTGTAGTTTGCTGACCCCAGGGATTCCCTAGGTCGAAACTACTTTCATCAGAATACTTGCATTTTTCACTGTATTGACACTTACACTCATGATACAAAAGCAATGGTGGGAAAAGTTGCTGGTACTTCAGCACAAATCAAAGCAATGGCAATCAAAGTGTACTAACAGTCAGTATATTTTTTACTTGTCAAGCATTTTCAGGAAATCAATAAATAGATACTTCACTTATGAATGTCTTCGATGAAGCAGTAAAAATATTTTTTAAGTATCAACTCATGAGTAGATGTCTGACAAATAAGGAGGACACTTAAAGCACTTTTGCTGCACACCAAAATACAATGGCTGTCTCAAGGAAGTGCACTTGAGCCAACTGTTTGAGTTACAAGCTGAATTAGCTGTTTTTAATCATGGAACATCAATTTTGCTTGAAAGAAGGAGAGACAAACTGTGATTATTCAGACTTGGATATTTTAAAGCCATTCTCTCAGAAATGAAGGCAGCCCATCACCTCAAGGAAAACAACGGACAATATTTATTGTTAGTGACAAAACTCAAACTTTCAAACTACAATCAGAATTTTGAAAACTTGTATAAACAAGCAGAATGTGCTTGAGGCTTCCCAATACTTATAGGCCTTTCTGATGAGATCGGTAGTGGCTTTAACATGATTATGTGATGTTATATAATGAAATGTCAGTATCTGGCAAGATCTGCATAACTCAGTAAACCAGTATCTTTCAAATGACCAATTCATGATGTTACAAAGTCATGCATAAGTAAAGATCTATTCAAAGTGCAAGACTGACTAATGGATTTTAATTTAACTGAGTTATGAAAACGTCATTCAAAGGTGCCAGGTTCCATCTTTAAGAAACTACTGCTTGTTGAACTATAATGCCAAAGAAGAATATCCAACTATCTGAAAAAGTATATATTAAAATACTCCTTCCTTTTCTGCGTGAGGCCAGACTTTCTTCAAATGTTTCAACCAAGCAACATATGGAAATAGACTGAATCCTGAAGCAGATACAAGAATCCATCTGATTCCTTTTAAACCAAATATATTTAAAAGATATGCAAAAATGTAAGATAATGCCACCCTTCTCACTCCTTTTTGTTTTGGAACATTTTTCAAAAAATGTTATTCATATTAACACATAATGGGCTTATTATTTTTTAAAAAGAATTAACAATTTAAAATTTCTCCATTTTAATTTCTAATACAATAAATGTTGTAAGTATAGTCCCCATAAACAAAAAGCACACCAAGCACTGTAATTGTTAAGAATGCACTGGGGTCCTGAGACCAAAAAGAACCGCTCTAGTCACGCATGGAGTTAACTCTCCATATTTGGACTTTGATCTAACAATATACTAAGATCAGGTAAAAAGATAACCACTAAATATTATAAAATAAACACATTAAAATTCTTTGCTTTACTAATTATAGTAGGAAAAAAGTCAATATACAAGTTGCAGCTCCTCATATTCTGGAAAAGCATAGTAAAAATGCCAAAATCTAGCAAAATGCAATACTAAATATTTATGAGTCAAAATTAAGGACTACTACCTTCTCTTGGCTTACTTCCTTTTCATCTGCTGCTTGTAAAGGAGTAGGAATATCACACACACACTTATTTTTTCGTCTGTTCTTCCGTTTTTGGCGTTTCTTTTCCTGCTTGAGTTCTCTTACTCGTTCCTCCTCTGAAAACTCTTCACAAAGTTGTTCCAATCGGCTAATACCCTGTACTTTTTCCACAGTCATCTATTATAAAAACAGTAGAGAATGAATATTGGTCAAAACTATCTTTACTTTCCTTGGAAATTCTCAATTGCTGATTTTAAACGATACCACAAACACTGATAATTCATGTTGCAATTTACCAGATCATTCCTACAAAGAATCTTAAATTTTATTTAATGTTTATTTGAAAGAGAGAGCACGAGTAAGCACAAGCAGGGGAGGAGCAGAGAGAGAAAATCCCAAGCAGGCTCCGTGCTGTCAGCACAGAGCCTGACACAGGGCATAATCATCCCACGACCACAAGAAATCATGACCTGAGCAGAAAACAAGAGTTCATTTATTTATTTTATTTTATTATTTATTTATTTATTTTGAGAGAGAGAGAGAGAGAGAGCATGAATAGGGGAAGGACATAGAAAGGGAGAGAGAGAGAATCCCAAGCAGGTTCTGCACCACAGAGCCCGATGCAGGGACTGAACCCACAAACCGTGAGATAACTGTAGAGGAAATCTGTCGCTTAACCAACTGAGCCACCTAGACACCCCTAAATTTTAATACTTTAAATGATGATGTCTTAAAACCTACTTGAAGTGAATACACCACCAATCCCAAAAGGAAAGACAGACTCACTATATACACTCCTATTCCAAACCAGCAATATTCTAGTTTCAAATTTCAAAATTCCAACACAGCAAAGTAAACATACATTCATTTCTTCACACAATAGAAGACTATTTAACCTGATTACATGATCTAATTTCTGAAGTCACAAACATATAAAAGAAAAGAAAAGAAAAAGTGTTCAGCAAGAACTAGTACAAATCTCCTCAGACTCCCCAAAACAATGTTTAAAGTTCACGGATGGGCTTCTGAAAAAAAAAAAAGGGTTTATAGCTTTCATACTATTCACAAAAGGGATCAGTGACCCAGTTAAAGGGTAACAACCATGCCCCAGAATATAACAAAATGTTCACTAGCCAAAAATTTATGTGGTACAGAGAACTGGGGGAAAAAAAGTTACCAAATCACAAGCACTAAACCCAATACCAGCAATATAAAGAGGCTACTGGATATCAGCAGACAAACTGAAACTCATGAATTAAGTTTCTAACTTACTCTGGGGCTGCTTTTATCTTTTCATTAGTTATACTTCATAGCAACACCTTGCTAAATAATCAACTTCAGTTTTCCACTCTGAGAAAGTCTAAATACCAAAGCTGGCAGAATAACAGGATTAAAAATCAAAGAAAATCCATAAACTTCTAAATTCTAATTCCCTGCCCCTAAATCTGCCCCCAAATCCATGACAGTATCAGTGGATCACAGCCCTCTGACGCAAAATCAGACTGCTAGCATTCAGTCGAATAACCTAACGAAGAAATCTTAGACAATGAAGCAGGTCACTATTCTTACCTCAAAACTCTTGCGCAAAGCATCAACACCAAGATAGAAAAGCATCTGCCATGTTTGCTCTTCTGCTCGTAGTTTTTGCCAGATTCGATGCAGTCTTTCATAAAGATGAATTCCCAAACAGGTCAGAACTTCTTCTTGAGCTATATCTATTGTCTTAGCATGTCTTTCTCTTCGTCTGTAATGGAGAAAAAAAATCACACATAATTCCTAGTACCCTTTGCTGAAAAAGTAAAAAGACAGATGACATCTATCAGCAAGTTCAGGTTTTAAACACAATTTACATACCTAGTAAGAAGCCAGTTATACATTCAAATTCAATGTATATATAAACACACAAGCATACATGTACATAACCAGTGAGAAAGACACATGCAGGCAGAACTCAGTCTTAATTGCTAAAAATAAGACAATTCAGGAACTAGGGCCCTATAGAGATGGTTTTTGGGCACAAGAAGTCATATGTGTCCAGCTCACAGTAGGCATGACAGTCCTTCATCTTCCAATTATAACAAATGCCTATTTGGGTTTCGTGGGTTTCTTTTTTTTGAAGGGGAATGGATAAAGGCAATGCCAAAGTGATTCAATCATGGACAAAAGCCCTCTAGGCTGGTCTTCCATAGTAGGGTTCACAGAACTTCAGTGGTAAGTCTTTGTGTACTATATGCCTAGCACAAAGTAGGCACTCTAATGAAAGCCAATACAGAAAATACAAAGGAAAATAGGTTCATTTTATTCTATGAACAACTTTTTCTGATTTTATTTTCACAAAAAAGCCAGAGATAAAATTTTAGGTTCCTATATAATTCAGTGATAATATGCACCATCCATTTATTACATTCAATATTTAACCCTCTGCTGCAAAGACCTTTCTTCCTATGCAAAAACCATCATTATGAACAAAATTTAAATATGGAAATGCACGGATGGAGGGGGAAAAATCCCTTCGAATCATTTTCAAGTGAAAATGATAATCTATAATAATGAAAGCCAAAAAAAAAATGCCTGTCTACTTCAAGCAACAAGGAGCAGAGGACTGAAATGAACACCACAGAACACATTCTCCCTATCTGTATTCAGTCAATTAAGAAATGCATATTTTAAAGAAAGCAAACTCTTTACAAGCACACTTTAATTTATACATATATTATATGTACTGATGCAAAAGGTGATGGAAATAAAACTTTCAGTAATAAAATGAAGCAAAGCGCTAGATAGCCCATTCTAGCAAATTACATACTCATACCCTCCTGCGAACTCTGGCTCAGCACGACCCAAGAGATGTGCAATGAAGTCTGTTTCACAGCAAACATGTATGTGCCGTTCATGTGGACAGCACCGCAAACCTTCATAAAGTGCAGCACAGTAGCCCTTCTCTTTGCTGCAATCAAGTTCACCAATAAGGATATTGTATGCTCGGAGAACTTTATTTTTGCAATCAGTGCAAAACCTGTTGAAAAGAAATACTTCAAAATTAAGAACTGGCTGCATAAGTATTTCATAAAGCATGTACTAGACAATGACACTACCCTCCCATATGGTGCATTAAAATAAATCCTCCAGATATTTAAAACAGACACATGTAAGATATATACAATTTTAGGGATTGTGGAGTATAGCTAGATTTCCATTTGCCAATGGTTTTTTTTTTTAAATGTTTATTTGGGGGGACGGGAGGGAGGGAGAGACAGACATGAGTAGGGAAGGGCCAAAGAGAAGGAAAAAGAATCCCAAGTAGGCTTCGAACTGTAGCACTGAGCCTGTTGTGGAGCTCAGTTTCACAAACCTCAAGATCATGACCTGGGCCAAAATCAAGAATTGGAGGCTTAACTGACTGAGCCACCTAGGGACCCTTGCAAATGATTTTTTTAAATGCTTATTTATTTATTTTTGAGAGAGAGAGAGAGGGAAGAAGGGAGGAAGGGACAGAGAGGGATAGAGAATCTTGAGCATACTCCGCACTGTCAGTGCAGAGTCTGACATGGAGCTTGAACTCACAAACCCTGAGATCATGACCTGAGCTGAAATCAAGAGTCTGATGCTTAACCGACTGAGCCACCCAGGTGCCTATCTGCAAATGATTTTTAAATAAGAGAGACACGCGGACCTAAAAGAATGAGACAGATATATACTGTTTGTTCATAAAATGCACTTCCAGAAAATGGTTGCCAAGTACTAAAATATCACCTCCTCAAGAGCAATTTGTACAGGTCAGAAATAAAACAAAAAGCTACAAACCAATGACTCAAAGAATCATTCTCCTTTCAACCTCTGAAAATAGCTGCTATCTTCAGTCAGTAAAACTTGGATTTGAAATTCTGCTACATTTTAACACCTCACTAGCTAATAAGCATTGGGAAGATGGTGGGAGCATAAAGAATAGGAAAGTGGCACATGGAGTTTTAGTTACTAGTTACTTACAAAAGGTCAAATTTCTTCTTTTTTTAAACTTTATTTATTTATTCTGAGAGAACACAAGCAGGAGAGGGGCAGAATACCAAACAGGATGCGTGCTGTCAGCACAGAGCCAGATTTGGGGCTGGAACCCACAAAACTGTGAGATCATGACCTGAGCCAAAATCAAGAGTCAGACACTCAACAGACTGAGCCACCCAGGCATCCCTCAAATTTCTTCTTCTAAAAAAAAAAAAAGTATGTTTCTTAATATACAATCATAATATTGACAACATATGCATAGAAATGTGGTCCAGGGGCACCTCAGTGGCTCAGCTGGTTGAGCGTCTGACTCTTGATATCAGCACAGGTCATGATCTTATGCGTGTGAGATTGAGCTCTATGCTGAATGTGGAGTCTGCTTGGGATTTTCTCTCTCTCTCTCTCAATAAACATTTATTTTAAAATGTGATCTAAACTTAAGTATTTATAATGTGGCAAAAGTGTAAAAGAGAAAAAAAAAGTGTACAGGAGTATGAATGTAGAGAATGAAGACATTTTCTTTTAGAAACCAAACATTATTCAGTCAGAAAGAAAGAACAGAACCTTGTTTCTTTACCTTTGATTTCCTGAATAAGAAAAAACTTGGTCTGGTTAAAAACAAAACAAACAAAAAAAACAGGCTCATAATATTAATAACTGCCTCTCTGCAAAGATCAGCTGTAGTGGAATGAAGAAATTTTATTCTCTTTAATTGAAATTCATCTCCCTAGGTGACCTCTTCTATTCCCATGGCTTCAGCCAACATGTGCCTCTCACCTCTACAGCTTGCCTTGCCATAGGGCCAAACTCATACTGAAAAATGGGGAACATCACAGATATTTACTAGGCAAGAAGTTAAACTCCCTGTCCAATACCAAGGGTGACACGATTCCCTTCCAAACCTGTTGTTAACACCATTCATACAGTCACCCAGGAAGAAAACTTTAGTTAACTCTCAACTTCCCCTTAGATCCTCTTTTAAAGGGGTGGAGCCAAATGGTATCAAGTATTATTATTATTTTTAGTATTTTAAAACATGTTTGTTTATTTTGAGAGAGCCTGCAAGTAGGGGAAGGGCAGAGAGAGGGGAAGACAATCCCAAGAGCAGAGCCTGACCTGGGGTTCAAACTCACGAACTGTGAGATCATAACCCAAGCCAAAGTCAAGAGTCAGACACTAACTGAGCCACCCAGGCACCCCAGTATCAATTACTTCTTACATCTCTCATCAGCCCCTTCTTTCTGATCCCCCCTGCCCTGTTTTAAACTGCTTAATTTTTTTAAAAGCTTCCTCACTGACTTCCCTGCTTGCATTTTTTTCTAGCTCCAATGCATCTCTCGTAGTATTTTTTTAAAACAGTGAGATCTGATTATCTCACTCTCAGCTTAAAGACCCCTCCCCTGTCTGTAAATAAAGTTCCAACTCCTTATCAAGCCCTTCAATGACTTCCTCTCTTACCCCACCTATTTCCAGCCTTATTTCCCAAGACTCATCTCTCCCTCATGCTTCTCCCCACTCCACCCTGCCTCTCCCTACATACCATACAATGGACTACTTTTGAACATCAAAACTGAAGTGTCCCTACTTCAGTTTTTTTTTCTTCTGCTTCCTCCCCAACTCCTCTCCACATCCTTCTCCATTTGCCTAAATCATGTCCATCCTTAAAGAACCCCTCTGCAATTCCCATAACTAGAATTAATTATCCTTCCTGTGTTCCTGTATTTGTGATTTATTCTTCTTACTATATTTACCTTTACACTGCCATGTGTTTGTTTGATACACACATCTAAGTTTGCTTCCTGAAATGAATAGATGTTAAAATAGAGGCTCTAAGTCCACTTAATAAACAGGAGCAATACTGTTGACAAGTTAAATCAGTTTCATTAATGCCTCAAAAACCTTGAAATATACAAAAACTAACACAAAATAGACTATAACCTAAACATTAAGATCTGAAATTACAAAACTCCTAGAAGAAAACATAGAAAAAAAATTTTTTTAAATGTTCATTTATTTAGTGTGTGTGTGTGTGTGTGTGAGAGAGAGAGAGAGAGAGAGAGCGCGCGCGCATGAGTGAGCAGGGGAGGGGCAGAGAGAGAGAGAGGGAGAGAATCCAAGCAGGATCCATCCACACTGTCAGCACAGAGCTGGGCATGGAGCTTGTTTCACAAATTGTGAGATCATGAACTGAGCCAAAATCAAGAGTCGGACACTTAACCAAACGAACCACACAGATGCCCTAAGAAAAATTTCATTATATTGAATAGGTGATGATATTTTGGATATGACATCAAAAGCACAGCAAACAAACAAACGAGACTATATCCAACTTAAAAGCGTCTGTGTAGCAAAGAAAACAAGGGAGTGAAAGACAACCACAGAGAAAATATTTGCAAACCACATACTGGATAAAGGGTCAATACCTGGAATGTATAAGGAACTCCTACAACTCAATAATGACAACAAAAAAATTAAATATTGGGCAAAAGACATGAATAGGCATGTATATCACCAGATATACAAATGGCTAACTAACAAGCATATAAAAAGTTGTTTGACATCACTAATCATTTGGGAAATGCAAATCACAACCACACAATACCACCTTATACCCATTAGTATGGCCACTGCAAAAAAATAGGAAAACGTGTTAGCAAAGATGTGGAGAAACTGTAACCCTTGCACACTACTATTGCTGAAATTGTAAAAACGGTGTGTCAATAATAGCAAAGTATGCCATTTCCTAAAACAATTAAAAACAGATCATATGACTAGTAATCCCATTTTTGAGTATACATCGAAAAGAACTGAAAACAGGATCTCAAAGAGATATTTCTACACTCATGGTAATTGTAACATTATTAGAAATAACTAAGATGTAGGGGCAACAACCTAAATGCCCACTGACAGGTGAATGTGGTATCTACATACAATGGACTATGAACCAACCCTAAAAAAGAAGGAAGTTCTGTCATATGCTACCACATCAATGAATCTTGAGGACTTTATGCTAAGTGAAATAAGCCAGTCACAAAAAGACAACCCTGAATGATTCCACTTATGTGTGAGTTATCTAAAATAATCAAACTCAGGCACCTGAGTGGCTCAGTTGATTAAGTGCCCGACTCTTGATCTCAGCTCAGGTCATGATCTCCTGGTTCGTGGGTTTGGGCCCTGTACCAGGTTCCTTGCTGACAGTGCAGAGCCTGGGATTTTGAGATTATCTCTCTCTCCCTTTCTCTGTGTCCCTCCCCTGCATGTGCACTCTCTCAAAATAAATAAACTTAAAAATAAAATAAACTCATAAAAACAGAACAGAACCCTGGTTGCCAGGGGCCAGGAGAAAGAGTAAATGGGGAATTGTTGTTCAATGGGTGTCATGCAAGATGAAAAAATTTTAGAGCTCCACTGTACAATATACATATAGTTAACAATACTGTAATGCTCACTTAAAAACTGTTTAAGAAGTAAATTTATGTTTTGTTTTGTATTGACCGCAATTAAAAAAGTCTTCTTGAAGGAAAGAATAGACTTAAATGCAGAAATAACAAACACTTCCATGTTTTCAGGTTATAAAAGATTTTCAGGTAACTAAATGGTTTTTCAGGTAAATAAATGGTTAAATGTCATTCAGCAGCAATAATTAAACTTGAAATATTTTTCCCATATTTTACTGCTCTAAATCCTCATAGATTAAAGTAGGTTTGTCTATAATCATGGGTAATATAAACAAAGAGCAACTTAAAAATACTATATGGAAGTTGTAAGAATGAAAGTGACTTTTCCCATTTTCAAAAGTAACCTTGCACATAAATGTAA
The DNA here is from genome assembly GCF_003009895.1 of Hyaena hyaena. Lineage (NCBI taxonomy): Eukaryota > Metazoa > Chordata > Mammalia > Carnivora > Hyaenidae > Hyaena > Hyaena hyaena. The sequence continues at coordinate 84,065 of NW_024081199.1, read as the reverse complement.
AAGACATTTTAAGGCAGAGGTTTCACAATTTCTTAACATCTCATTTCTAATAATGTACTACCCTAATGCCTAAATGGCTGTTATCAAATCTTCATTATGAAGTGCTCAGAAAAGTCCACTAAATGAAGTAGAACTGCCAAAAAAGTACATTATTTAGACATTTAGAAATAATTCTCAACTGACTATACACACCTCAAAAATTCAAACTGTACCTAAAACTGTAACTTGATACACAGGAATAACAAGAACTTGCAAATCTGGCATGCAAACATTCATTGATGTGCTTACTATGTGCCAGATACTGTTCTAAGTAAGCCTGACTAAGTATCATCTGTCCTGTCCCCAAGACAAATTTAATCCAAATTTAATTAGCACTATCATTTTTGTCTTAAAAAAAAAACTGCGGCACGGAAAAGCCAAGTAACTCATACAAAGTTATAATCAGTAGAACCCAGGATTCAAAGCAATCTCTCTTAACTGTATTTCTCCCCACCCTTCAGAGTCCCTCTCCTACAAAACTCCAAATATTTGACATCTTCTTTACTCTCTTGTGTATAATCAAGCAAAAAGGCAAATTCACAAAAAAGACTGTAAATGGAAAAAAAAAAAAAACACCTTAGTATTCAGGTTAACTCATTACCTCATTGCCATACAAACACCAGTCTTGATAAATGCCAGGTATCATTTACATATAATTATGTATGTATGTCCCAGGTCAAAAAACATACAACCACACACCAAACATGTGACAAACTTATATTAAAAGAGTACAACTCCCCCCAAGAACACCATCTCTAGATGGTTCCCTTACCAGTTTCCTTTCCTACTGCACTCTCCCTCCCTACGAATTTCCAAATGTTAATGACACTTAGAAAATTCCTTTGTAAAGTAGTATTCTAAAAAGAAAAATCTGAAGTTACTTTTTTAGTACACGAAGCACACAAATTCCAGCTCTATTTTTAGGGTCTTTGACAAAAAATTATAGAAGAAATAATTTAAAATATTACTAAATGAAAGCTGCTAATTTAAACTTTAATTTTTAAAATGACAACATGAAATGTTCTATCATAAAAACAAGAAATACTAGAGTTTCCAAAGTGATTAAGTACACTTTACTGGAACCAACAGCCAATAAAATTTAAAAGTAAAAATTACAGAAAGAAGAGATGCTGGCTCAACATAAGAAGGCTGACATTAAGAGGCATCCCATAAAGGAACAGCTTACCCTAACATTAAGCTCTGCCTAGTACCAGGTATTAATGGGAAGACTGACTGACATGACATTATATGAAGAGGTGACAGGTCAATTTGGATGACTGAGAGGGCACTAAGGCACTTTCCAACTATACTGTGATGACCTTTAGACTTACCTGTGTTTTCGCAGATACGTTTCTAGTGTTTCTAAGAGACAACTAGAGTCAATTAAAACTACTTCATCCCTGCATTCTTGGGACATTAGTTCCCAGACATCCATCCAACAACCTCTGCAGAAAGAAATAAGTATTAGTGAAAAGGAGGAATATATAAGGGTAAAACATTAAAAAAAAGGCAGAGTAAAGGATTGCTTGATTTTACCTGGCTGTTCCCTGGAAAGGTCCATAATGGAAAATGATCCTACACTTGCTGTCCTTCCTGTGGTCTTCACTACTTCTCTTATCTGTACTTAACTTCTCTGAACTGACACTGCTACTGCTCCCTTCACTGTAGTACAGTATAGTACAAAGCTTAGTGACACTGAGATAATCTGAAGAAATAATTTCTATAGTCTAAAATCAAGAACTCTTTAATACATTTATATTAGATTAAGTCTGCAAATTTGTACATAATTACATATTCACTTTAACCATATTAAAATGTTAAACATATGCTCATATCTTTATATAAAAATTTCTGCTCAACTATTAAGTTTACCTGACACAACTTAACAACATTTACATTTATCAAGATACCATCTCATTAAGATACTAAACATTTTATGAGCAAATCTACTTGGAATGCGTTAAAATCAACAGGGCTAAAAAAATATTACATTTTCACCTGTAAAATGGATCAATCTTCCAAAAATCATAAATTCTAACAAGTTGTGATCTACTTAATGTGATTTTATAGCTAACCCATGGCAACAAAACTCTTATCTACCTTTACATTTATCAGCTGGGGGAAAAAAAATCACATATTAATCTAATTACAGTAAACAAATTTTTTACTTATGCTAAAATAAAGATAGCACACAAAGATGAGCACTTTATACAATTTGTATGAGTAAATATATACAAATAATTTTTTAAAAACTTACTAAAAACTTCCCAGATATTCCCTACCCCACAGGTTTCAATGTAGCTCTGGTCATGCATTTTGCTTTGTTGCAGATGTGGATTTCAAGAGAAATGTGTGTCTATGTTCCATTCAATGATAGGCTCTTGATACTTCATGATTCTGAACAATTGGCTCCTGCCTGTTCTTCTGCAAGTCTCACTACAGTCCTAGGAATTCATTACCTTGGATGCCTGATATGGAAAAACTTCTGAATCTTTAACCTACTCTATATAGCTAATACGTATTTCTCAACTCCCTGCCCACCATCTAAGGTCGTATGTACAATGTAGCTCTCTATTTTCTGTCACAAGGGCTCAGGCAAAGTTCAGCAATCTAATTTGAAACCAAAACCTCAACCACTGCTCTGCTTTCCATGTTCCATCCTTCCACTCTCGACTTCCATTTTTCCTTCTTTTCTAATTATGCTTAAGTGACCCATGGTCTCCTAAAACTGATTAACCCTCAAACTCAAATTCTCATAATTGAGGGAAAGGCTCATGAAATCAGAGCTGGGAAATGATTCCTAAATCATCAGAACATGAAAGCATTAATCTAAAAAATACTTTTAAAAAATGCCACAGCTCAAATCAAGATTTTATCCACAATCTCTCAGCTGAATGTCTTTATATCACTCCTTCAAGACCAAACTTCCTGAAAAAGAAGTCTTTCCACTCCTATACTTTCCACTCACAGCTTGAGCCATTACATCTTAGACTGCACTTTTCTGCCCATTCTGATCTTGGTTGTTTTTACTCAACCACCGATCTGTTCATCAATATCACCAATTATGACAGTGTTGCTATATCCAACGGACACTTCTGGGTCCTTGATGACTCAGCAGCATTCAATTCAGCTGACCAGACTCCCCCTGAAACACTCTTTTCCCTTGGCTTCCTCTACCTCTCTGGCCACTCTTTCTCAAGTTTCTTTACTGGCTTCTATTCTGCCAATAAACTAAATTCCTCAGCATTCTCTTATTCTACTCTCTCTATAGATAGAAAGATAATGAATACTACTCTCTAAGGTAATCTTCAGTCATCAGCTACAGGACTACAAATGTAGCCTAAACTTTTCTTTTGAATCTCAAACTTACTCCCAGTCAGACAATAACTTGGGGTTACTTGCATGGATATAAGAACACTCTCAGGAAGGCTGAGCTGGATTGTTGCCACTGATGAGGTTAGAACCTAATCAATTTTAACACTTGGAGAAAGTCTAAACAGAAAACGGCGGGGGGGGGGGGGGGGGGGGGAGTCACAGTAGCATACAATGGCAGGGACCATCCAAAGTGGAGGATAGGAAGTCTTGGCCAAGTGTGCTGTACTCCCTGGCTTGCCATCCATATGGCATCTGGGAATAACTGAAGGGAATACTTTAGGAGACCGAGCTCAAGATCAACTCATACTGATTCCAGAACTGAGCAAACAACCTTCTAAAACATTTGGCTCCTGATGTGGTAGGGAATGTGAAGTTTGTGGAGGTTTGTTTTTTGTTTTAAACTGAAAGATAGGAAAACATAGTCATATGCCAATTTAACAAAAGTAGGTAATTGATAAAGCAAAATCATTGAGAATCAGAGGAGATGGAATCCAGAGCAAAAGTAGAACTGATCTCTGAAGGAAGGTGGCAATGAGCAGATATCTAAGATATTGAGATGTCTGTTGATCTTTGGTTCCTAAATGAAAAGTATTCATAACAAAACAAAACAAAAAAAACAAAACAAAACAAAAAACCAGGAGACAGGCTTTTTATAATACTATACTACTCTGTGGCTTTAGCCAACAAGTCATTCAGATAAAGGTCACTGTCTCATGAGAAAACTAGACTGAATTTTACTTTCAAAAAGTCAGGAAATCTCTATAAAGATATTGGTAAACAAGGTACATAAAATAACAATTTTCTTTAGATAACGACTTTAGGTTGTATAGAGCTTTCCTGAGTTCAGAGAACTCTCATAGAGATATCATATAGTTGGTGATTCTTGTCAGGATCCTGATTCTAACAAATCCACATACAAAGACATTTTTAGAGACAGCTGGGAAAATCTAAACTGGGTATTAGATTACTATAGTTTGAGGCGCCTGGGTGGCTTAGTTGGTTAAGCGTCCGACTTCAGCTCAGGTCATGATCTCACCATTTGTGGGTTCGAGCCCTGCACTGGGCTCTGCACTAACAACTAGCTCAGAGCCTGGAGCCTATTTTGGATTCTGTGTCTCCCTCTCTCGCTGACCCTCCCCTGCTCACGCTCTTTCTCTCCCTCAGAAAAAAACAAAAACATTAAAAAAAAGATTATTATAGTTTATTTTGTTGTGTTATAATGGCACTGTTATTATCAAAGAAAATGTCCATGTGTTTAGAGATGTATGTGGAAATATGTAGAAGTAAAATAGCATGATGTCTGGGACTTATTTTAAAATACTTCTGCAAAGAAAAAGATGGATAAATAAAACAAATGTGACAAATTTTGATAATACTACTGAATCTGGGTAAAGATAATTGGGAAGGGAGAGCTGTTCTTAAATAGTCTCTCTACTTTCCTATGTGTGTGGCAGTTTTCATAAGATTTTTAAAAAATCTGTTTCTGAGTATAGGGGGAAGAAATTCTTAATAGATTATTAACATACCACTACCTGGTCATCCAGGTCTTTTTATTAGGAAGAAAAATATCTATGCAACAGTGGTGTCAACAATATCAACAAGATACTAAAAAACTATTTTTTTATGTAATTCAGAAATACAGTTTTTATATCATCCCATTCTCTTCAAAACAAAAGTTAGTTGTTAGAAACCTCCTTCAAATTCCATGGCTTCTTACCACCACCCCTCAATCTCAAGCAATTTTGTAAGGAGTAAAAGTAACAATGTGCTGGGAGATGGTGGCAAAAGCAGCCCTGGGCATTGGAGAAAGAAGAAAACTGTGAATTAATTACATAAATACACATTGCTACAACTGATCCAAGACTTTTTTTTAATCCTTGATAAATTATTAGGGAGACCTAGATATAAGACAAGAAAAATAATTTATACATTATGACTATCATATAGATCAAAGAATGATATACCACTACTTTGAAAAACTTAGTGTTGACGAAATAAATTTCCATAAAGATCTCAATCTCCTTCCTCTGTAATGTATTTAATATAAGAAAAAACAACTTCCAAAGAAAAAAATCAAACAAATCTCAATCAAATTTTGAGACCCTACACAGTCTCAATGCAAAAAGGCATTACAGAGTTGGGAGACAGATTTATTTTAACCTATGTTACAGTGTAACCAATTAATATATAAAAGCAGTAGCGCATTTTTCTTTCTACTACATAAGATCAACATTTATAATCTTAACAATTACAAAACATCTTGATAGGCGATTCTACTTACCCCAAAGGTTTTGGTTTGTGTGTATCTAAGGAGTGCAACTGACATCTCTTGTTCTTTTTACTTTTTGGAATAGCATCTATCATGTCATTTAGTTTGGACCTAATCAAAAATAAATCATTAAAAGTCTGATTAATATTTATGTCTTTAAATTTAAAAAAAATGTTTTTTTAATGTTTTATTTATTTCTGAGAGAGAGAGAGAGACAGTGTGAGCAGGGGAGGGTCAGAGAGAGAGGGAGACACAGAATCTGAAGCAGGCTCCAGGCTCTAAGCTAGCTGTCAGCACGGAGCCCAACACGGGGCTCGAACCCACAAACCGTGAGATCATGACCTGAACCCTGAGCCGAAGTTGGATGCTTAACTGACTGAGCTACCCAGGTGCCCCTCATTTGTCTTTAGAATTTTCAAAATCTCTACGACATTTTTTTAAAAAAAAACTTTTTAACGTTTATTTTTGAGAGACAGAGAGAGATAGAGCATAAGTGGGGGAGAAGCAGAGAGAAAGGGAGACATAGAATCTGAAGCAGGCTCCAGGCCCAGCTGTAAGCACAGAGCCGGATGTGAGGCTTTAACTCACATACCACAAGATCATGACCTGAGCCGAAGTCGGATGCTTAATCGACTGAGCCACCCAGGCACCCCTCTACCTACTACCTTTTAGTGAGAAGTATATTTAAAGAATTGTAGACACATCCCTTACCTTGAAAATTTCTCCATCAAACAAATTCTAACCCAGAAGAGCTTGTATACTTGTCTTCTCCATTCCATTCCTAGTCTGTCAATATGCTAAAAGAGACCTGTTCTATTCAATATACTCATTCCCCTAGACTGTATCTGTCTCATTCATCCCTGCATCTGCACTGTATATCCAACAGTGTGCCTGACACTCAAATATTTTATGATTGATTGCTACCTCTCAACCATCTTCCCCTGTCCAAACATTATCTAAATAGTCACTATCTTTGATAAGAAAAGCCCTCAATGGGGGTGCCTGGGTGGCTCAGTCAGTTGGGCATCCGACTTCAGCTCAGGTCATGATTTCACAGTTCATGATTTCGAGACCCACAACAGGCTCTGTGCTGACAGCTCAGAGTCTGGAGCCTGCCTCAGATTCTGTGTCTCCCTCTCTCTCTCTGCCCCTCCCCTGCTTATACTCTGTCTTTCTCTCTCTCTCAAAAATGAATAAAAAATTTTAAAAATATTAAAAGAAAGAAAAGCCATCAAAAAAAATTTTGTACAAATATAGAAATGTATACAACTAATATCCACACCCCACATCCAACCAATCAGCAAAGGCTGTCAACTCTAACTTTTGAATATATCTAGAATCAAATCACTTTTCACCTCCATCATCACCACCCTGGTCCCACTTGACTCTCTAGCCTAGCCAATGCAACAGCTGGCCTCCCAAATGGTCTCCTTGATTCCACCTTTTGCATTTACATCTAGGCTTTAGCAGATGGAGTGATCTTTTCAAAACAAAAATCACATTATTTTATTTCTCTGTTCAAAATTGTTCCAAGGCTTTTCTGAGGCAGAGTAAAATTCCAAAGTCTTTACCACCACCTCTAAACAGAGTTTGGTCTTCAGACCTCTTCTCTTTTCCTTTTTACACTCACTCTTTGGTGACCATCTCATCTTATGGATTTAAATTATGTATGTATGCATACATACAGCTTACGTACTATATGTATAAACACTATGTACATATATGTACGTATACACACACACACGCTGATGACACTATTTTTATCTCTAGAGCAGACCTCTCTAAGCTCTACCTGGATGTCCAACTGGTATCTCAAACTTAACTTGTCCAAAAGGGAACTCTCCAAAATTGCTCCTCCTAGTCTTACTCTTCTCAGTAAATGGGAACCATTTGTCCTGTTCTTTATTCTTGATCCCGAAATCAAGACCTGAGCTGAGATCCTGAGTTGGATGCTTAACCCACTTAAGGGTTAAGTGGCACCCCTGTGGTGTTCTTTAGATCCCAAATCTGATCTCGGGGTGCACCCGAGGTGGCACCCCTGTCCTGTTCTTTAGATCCCAAATCTGAGAATCATCCTTGATGCCCTCCTCCATATCCATTCTATCCAAAAATCCTACTGGTTCATTCTTCAAAATATATCCAGGATCCAACCATTTCTTATTACCTCTGTGACCACCATACTGGTACCATTATCTCTTTTTTTTTTTTTTTTTTTAATGTTTTTTTATTTACTTCTAGGGGGGAGAGAGAGAGAGAGAGAGAGAGAGAGACAGCGTGAGCAGGAGAGGGTCAGGGAGAGAAGGAGTCACAGACTCCGAAACAGGCTCCAGGCTCTGAGCTGACCGTCAGCACAGAGCCCGACACGGGGCTCGAACCCACGAACCGCGAGATCACAACCTAAGCGAAAGTTGGACGCTTAGCCGACTAAGCCACCCAGGCGCCCCTGGTACCATTATCTCTTGCACGGACTTTATTAAACAGCTTTTATTTCCTTACCCTTCCACCACCTTTTCATTTATTCTTGACACAGAGATCAAAGTAAACCAAAATTCAAGTCAGACCAGGTCACTCCTCTACTCAAAACACTCCCGAATCTTCCTGTCTTACTTAGAGTAAAAAACAACAGGAGCACCTGGGTGGCTCAGTTGGTTAAGTGTCCGACTCTTGGTTTCAGCTCAGATCCTTTACTCACAGTCCATGGGATCAAGCCCCAAGACGGGGTCTATGCTGGCAACATAGAATCTGATTGGGATTCTCTCTCCTCTCTCTCTCTCTGCCCCTCCCTCACCTCAGCGCGCTCGCTCGCTCACTCTCTCTCTCTCAAAATAAACATCAAAAAAGCAATGATAAAACTCAGGATGGCAATACATAAGTAGGTTTATTACTCCTCTGATCTCACCTTTTTTTAATGTTTAGAGAGAGAGAGAGCGCTAATGCGTGTGCACATGCGCAAGCAGGTGAGGGGCAGAGAGAGAGGGAGACAAAGAATCTGAAGCGGCTCTGGGCTGACAGCAGGCATCCCAATGCAGAGCTTGAACTCTCAAACTGTGAGATCATGGTCTGAGACAAAGTTGGACACTTAACCAACTGAGCCACCCAGGTGACCTCGGTCTCATCTTTTATTACTTTTCCCTTCATTCATCTGGCTCCAGCTGCAAGGGCTTCCTTACTGTTCTTCAAATAAGCCAGGAAAACTTCAACCTCTGAACCTTTACACTTGCTGGCTCCTTCGCTTCCTTCCCCTGGATATCTACATGGTTTACTTACTCATTTCATTCAAGTTTACATTCAATGTCATTTTATTAGAGAGGCCTTCCCTGTCTATCCTCCATATTAAATCCACTCCACCATTCTCATCTCCTTCACTTGTAACTTACCTCACAAATCATGTATTTGTTTACTGCCTGCCTCTCTCCATATGAGAACAAAAACTGTATAGTCATTGACACACAAAAGATTCTCAATAAATTGTTGAATTTGAACGCAAGCTTTGCCCCTACCAATTTAGTAAAAGAACTACCAGTGTTATCAACAAAGTCATCCCCCCCCCCACCATTGATTATACTTACCCATGTACATAAAATAAGGTATAAAGCTTCTTTGCATCAGTCATGCAGCTTCGAGTTACAGATAGGACTCCCTTGGGGCCTACTGTCAGGGGTTCAAGGGCAGGATTTCCAGACTCTACAAGCTGGGAAAAGAGGCGCTCCACACTGCGACGACAACCAACACATGGGACAAGCTGAGAAAGTGCACTCAATACTTCTCGTGATGTCACCACCATGGCAATACTTAGATCTTGCTGCTTAAGCATACTATGTCGCTGAAAGAGACAAAGAAAGAAAAATGAAGAACAGTCCTTAAGACATAAATTTTCTCTTTACTACTACTTCTGGTTCCTATTTTTGTGTTGTAAGTACAGCCTGGAAAGAGCTTGTCATCTCTAACTGCAACTGAGTCAGAGAAACAAGTTGGCCTTCCCCATGCTGTACTGAGTTTGCTTCACAAAGCCCCTGTTCTAGTATCTAAGGTATAAAAAACTCTGCTTAGCATGTCAGGACTAAGCAGTATGTACCCCAGCATACCAAAAAGAAGCCCTGGATCTGGAAATTTAGTGTTTGTTCAGTCAGTATTAAGCTTAATACACTCACTTAAACATTTTAAAAAGAAAGAAAATGAAGACACAATGCAGCTTTGCCATGTCTTCCTCTCAACTTTTAACAACACACCATGTTTAGCTACAGGATCAGGTTAGGATGGTAATCCTCTACAGCAACAATTCTCAACCTAGAAGTATGGGCAGGTGTGTTATGGATTAGCAGGAAAGAACAGGACCTATCTTACCCATGTAGGAGCCTACAGTGAATAACTAAAATGCTGGTGCATATGAATGGTATCTGTTGGTTATGACAAGGTAGAAAAATGACTAAGAACCACAGCTGTAGAGAAATGGGCAAAACTCTAGTAAATAACTTTTACCTGAAGGGAGTTATACTACAAATAATGCTTCCAGCTTTACCAAAAACAGATGGGAAAGTAAGATATTCCCAAGAATTTTCTCACATTTACCATTAACCTTTCATTCTCCAAAGTAAAAACAGAATTTTGAAGTAAGGTAACAATTTACCTTCCATTATCTTGATTATATACAGGGTTTTATAAAGCATCATACTGCTTAAAAATTAAGTAAAAATCAAAAGCATTAAATAAAAACCATAAAATTCACAGTACAGGATGTTTTTCTTTTTTTTACTTGAACAAAACTATCAAACAATCACTACAGAAGAAAAACAACAAATTCTCAACGAAAAGTTATACACTCTACCTTTCAAAAACAAGCAAAGATGGTTTGGTGAAACTAAATCCTTAGGGACATATAAAATGATAACACCAACAAATCTTTCACATAACAGCAACATAAACAGATTCACTGTAGCAATAGTGAAAGAAAGCAATTTCAGTGCAATCTTAAGACCTAGAAAGCCCTAGGTAAAATGACATTAATACTTGCTAAAATTTTAAATGACTCTTCAAAACACACACATACACCATTTAGAACGCTGATTTTTAAAAATATTACCTGAATAAACTGCTTTAGTTGTGCACCATTATTTTGATGCCCATCAAGATTTAGCACGTTGTCGGGAAATTCCATCACCATCTTAATATGCAAAAGAATGAAAATCAGTAGTTTATCTTCTTTGAAAACATGCTACAAACTACTTTATAAACTCGGACAGAAATAGACCCCTAAAGCAGGATTTGCATGTCCCAGTCACGCCCCCCGTCAAAAAAAGTTAGAAACAAAAACTCAAGTTATCCACGTTTCTAAAACCAGGTATGGTATAGCAATTAGAAGCAAGGACAGTGAAGTCAAGCAAACAGGAGTTCAATTCCCAGCTCAACCACTTACAATCTAGGTCATAACTCTGGCGAGTTACTTAACCTGATTGATTCTAAGCTTCCTCATTTATAAAACGAGTTTAAGTAATATTGTTTAAGATCTCAGAGAGTAGGCTGTGCAGATTACATTACATTTAAAAGTGTTTGTTAGGGGCACCTGGGTGGCTCAGTCAGTTAAGCATGTGACTTCAGCTCAGGTCATGGATCTCATGGTTCATTAGTTCAAGCCCCACATCAGGCTCTCTGCTGTTAGCACAAGACCCATTTCAGATCTTCTGTCTCCCTCTTCTCTCTCTCTGCTCCTCCCTCACATGCGCATGTGCTTGCTCTCACTCTCTCTCAAAAAATAAATCAGTAAATAAAAATTAAAAAAATAAATGAAAGTGCTTGTTGCAGTAGCGAGTAAGAACATTTAATAAGTAAAATAACCAGATTAAACAGGCATATATTTATTTCTCTTAACTACGAAATAAGGTAAATTTTATAATGTAAATTACCATATAGATAATATATGAAATACTCAGAACAGTACCTGGCACATACTAAATGTTTGCTCTGAAAATGAACAAAAAGGATACAGAGAAATTTATTCAATTATCAAAATTCCCTACCAGAGGAAGATAATGGGGAATTACTTTAGCACATGTCCCTTTATCTGTGACACCACTGATTTTGAGAAATACCATAGTTACATACCACTGGGAAAGAGCCATTGTAACTGTTAGTTGTCACCAAGTAAAAGCATCATAATTTCAGAGATATTAAAATGTGGGGGAAATAGAGTATGCCTTTCAAAACAATGAAATAAAGTAATACATTTATATCTTAACTAAAACATTGTTAAAGGTATCAAACATACTGTGCTAGGACAAACTTCTATTTCCAGATGACAAGGACCACAAACTCCTACATACTCAAAGAGTGAAGTCATGATAAAAGACCCATATGAGGCAAAAACAAAACACTACAAATACCCCAACCAAGTTGAACATGATCTTAAAACAATTCCTCCTGCACCAACCAGCACCACAAAGACCTGCTTTTTTAATAGTGGTGACCATTCTTTTTCCTCCATGTTAGAAATGAGAGCCCTAAAACATGCTTGTTCTAACAATAAACTAAAGACTGAACAGCAAAGACAAGTGTAAGCAATAGATTGATCTTTTCTTGACTTGGTAAGAGGGGCATACAGGATATGTGAAGTAAAGACGAGTGGATACGAAGGATGGACAATGATGCAAGAAACAACTCAACAACCCAGGAATCCACTGTATTTCACAAAATGAAAAACTGCACGTACACTATGATTCAAATGATTGAATATATGGCATTTTCTTACAGGAAAAGAAAATACATGATGTATTAGATGTGGCCTATATCTAGGCAATGAAAAGATAAAGGACTTTTTCCTTTATGTGTTCCTACCTTTCCCAAATTTATTACAATGCACATATACTGTTCATTACCAAGGGGAGAATTAGTGTTTCTTGTTTTCAATTCTGTATTAATTATACCATACTCAAGAGACATGCTTCCATCTCAATAGCTTTTACTGTTCTGGAAGTTTCTTCTTTCATACAAATAGACTATATATCCAAATCTCATAGGGTCAAGGGTCAATTATCCAATTTTCAGGTTTACTTACTTCTCTCTAGTCTTCCCTCTCATAGTCTTACTAACATCTCCGAAAAGTGGTAGTAGTAAGAGGGGAAGCCATTTGGTGTAGCTTCATTTATACTGGGTGTTGTTTTAAGCAGCTTCAATCATACTAAGTAAAACTGGTCACCGGTCTGCTTTAACAAGGTGGCCCTAAATGAACTGGTGAGGATGACAGAAATAAATGGGCAAAAAAAAAAAATCTAATGATCCATACTATTACATTTAGCAGTCTTTACTCATATTGAAAAAAAATTGATAATCCCAATATTAGATCCATGAAACTAATAAAAGATAAAAAACAGGGGCACCTGAGTGGCTCAGTCGGTTAAGTGTCTGGCTTCGGTTCAGGTCATGATCTCGTGGTTCATGGGTTCGAGCCCTGCGTCGGGCTCTGTGCTGACAGCTAGCTCAGAGCCTGGAGCCTGTTTCAGATTCTGTGTCTCCCTCTCTTTGACCCTCCCCTGCTCACGCTGTCTCTCTCAGAAATAAATAATTTAAAAAAAATTTTTTTAATGAAAAAAAATAGTTAAGAGTACTGAACAGTTAACTCACATGTTTTCTGGAATCACTATATGGTTTAAAACACAAAGAAACTGAACTGTCAATCAGAACAAAGGGGTAGAATAAACTTTCAAAGCCATATACTTCAACAGAACACTGCAGGACACTCAAAATCTACCATGTAAGCAACTGACACCTTGATTTGCATTCTCACCAATCACATATCAATTGCAACCATAAAAAAGAAAATTAAGATCAAAGCTGTCAATTTAAGGAACATTCAAAGAATGCCTCTTATTTAACCAAATCAAGGTCTCTCCAGTTTGGTTCATAGATGAAATACTAAATTCTGACTCTGTATAAACGAATTATTTTTATTCTTATCAACTATGTTTCATTGTTTTAATTAAAGCAGAGGTCAAAGAACAAATCTAACATATTGAGACCTACCAGGTGACCTTTAAAATATATATAATTCAGGGGTGCCTGGGTGGCTTAGTCAGTTAAGCATCTAAATCTTAACTCCAGCTCAGTCATGATCTCACAGTTCATGATCTCGAGCCCTACATCAGGCTCTGTGGTGATGGCACAGAGCCTGCTTAGTATTCATTCTCTCTCTCTCTCCCTCTCTCCCCCCGCCCCTCCCCCATTCATATGCACACTCGCTCTCTCTCAAAATAAACTTTAAAATAAAAACATGTTATTATTTAATGGAAAATACCTGCATTAGGAATTCTTTCTAAAAGGTACAACAACGAACAGGGTGAAAAAACGTTTTTTAATGCTCATTTCACATCATTTCATTTTGAACCTAACTAGCAAAGATAAATGTCAAGATTGGGTCTATCTATTACTGTGTTTTTCCTGTGTTTCACTGGCTTGGATAATATTAAATTTTCTCTTGTACTTAAACTATACCAACCTGGTTACAAACTCTGCACTTACACTAAATAATTACTGTGTCCTTGCCTTTCAAACACTTACGGCATTGGCTTTTTACCTTGCTGTTTTCTGGCCAATCACTATCTGCTCTTTACTGTTGAGAAATGACAGTAAAAAAGGAAAAAGAGAAGGGAAAGAGGATAGTAGCACTATTTTTCCCCATTCTTTAAAACCACTTCCTTGACTTAATACTCAGTTTCTAGGTTATCTAAAGGAAGACAGTCATGTAAAGTATTTCAGGTGTGGTTTCACAGAGGAATCATTAGTGTTCTGCTTCATGATGAGGTTACCTATCCCTAGCTAGCCAAAAATAGAACCAGTCACTGTCCTGCAATTACTGTCTTATAAAGTTTATTGAATCCATTACCCACTTTCACTCTTAAAATGCTGTCCTGGTTTCTCCTGACCACAAATAATCTGATTTTAGCACATCCTCACAAGCTCTAACCAACATTATTAAATTTGTATTTATTATTTAGCTTTACTTTTTTATTTCATCCTCACAGGTATTTATAACATCTGTCACCCTTGGTAAAATCAATTAAATACTTAAGAAGTGAAAGAAAACATTAAGTACTAAAGTCAACAAAGGCTAAACACCTAATCCCAAAGTGGATACGCTACCATTTATTACCTTTTAATGTCTTTGTTAAAAACCATTATGGGGCGCCTGGATGGCTCAGTCGGTTGGATGGCCAACTTCGGCTCAGGTCGTGATCTTGCAATTCATGAGTCTGAGCCTGCTGTCGGGCTCTGTGCAGACAGCTCAGAGCCTAGAGCCTGCTTCTGATTCTGTGTCTCCCTCTCCCTCTGCCCCTCCCCTGCTGATGCTCTCTCAAAAATAAATAAATGTTAAAATTTTTAAAAATAAAATTAGAAAAAACATTATCAAGGGCGCACCTGGTGGCTCAGTCAGTTAAGCATCTGACTCTTCATCTTGGCTCAAGTCACTATCTCACAGTTCATGAGACCAAGCCCCATGAAGGACTCTGTGCCGACAGCACAGATCCTGCTGGGAATTCTCCCTCTTTCTGCACCTTCCCCGCTTGTTTTCTCTCTCTCTCAAAATAAATATACTTAAAAAAAATTATCAGGTGTGTCTGGGTGGCTCAGTTCATTAAGCATCCAATGATTTCAGCTCAGGTCATGATCTCATGGTTCGAACTCCGTGTAGGGCTCTGCACTGACAGTATGGAGCCTTCTTGGAATTCTCTCTCTCTATCCCTCTCTCCTTGTGCTCTCTAAAAATAAATAAACTTAAAAAAAAACCAGTATTATCAAAGTCTTTAGTCCACTTAGATTATTTTAATTATTAGGAGAGTAAACTGCAACCCAGCAATATTGTAGCAATTTGAAAGTATGTATCAAGAACCTTATAAAAGGTTCTCAGCCTTTGATCCAGTAACTGTATTTCCAAAGCGTGAGGAAAAATAAAAAACTTTAATGCAGAAATTTACGCCTTATTTAAATCCCTATATTATTCATAGTAAAAAATAGAATCATCCCTATATCCACTAAGGAAGAATCATTAAATTATGGGATGTCACACAACAAACTATTACATGGTCATTAAAGGCTATTGGGGTGCCTGGGTGGTTCAGTTGGTAGAGCATCTTACTCTTGATTTCGGCTCAGGTCATCATCTCAGGCCGTGAGATGGAACCCTGCATTGGGCTCCTTGCTAATAGTGTGAGGCCTGCTTGGGATTTTCTCTCTCTCCCTTTCTCTCTGCACCTCTCCTGCTCGTGCCTACTCTCTCTCTCAAAATAAATAAACAAGTATTTTTTAAAAAGGTGTTTAAGAATGACAAGAACAAATGTCCTCGGTATTACACTTAGGGGAAAAAAGCAAGATATAAAATGTTATAGTAAACAATACATCTCAACTCAGCATCTATATGTGTGTCTTTGACTAGAATTACAGCAAATGCTGCTATATCCTTAGCTATCTCTGGAAAGTAGAATTAAGGAGAATTTTTTGTTATATGGTAATTTTTAAAGACTATTTTATAAGCAGTATAAATTTTGACTATTAATTCTTAAAAAAACTAATTACTTAAAAATTATTAATTCTTCATAAATGTCTGTAAAATAAATTCTGTAATCTGTCCATCTACTAGTTTACAATTCTAGTAACACCAAAAAGAATTTTGGCCATATAGCATACCATTTTCCTAAATATTCGACCAGCTTACTTATTTGGCATTTTCTTAAATACACCCATATCAGCACTGTACTCTAGTATTCAAACCCACAAAATTACAAAATAAGTCTTAAATGTGGATTCATAAGAGAAGGCTACTTCCTCATATAGAAGCTTCTCAATTTACTTTACAAATCCTATGGTAAAATCCCAGGTTGAACTAAGGACAGAGGTTTCAGCTTCTGTTACTAAAATGATACAACATTTGTAACTTAATTGTGAAAGTGGTAATCAGACTTAACATCTAGGTGCTAACAAGATTCTAAAACTACACACAATTTTTTTTCAATAACTATGGACCTTAAGAACAAAAACCAGACCAAATGTTAACTTCAGGGATACACTGCCTTCAAACTATCAGTGGACCAGTGAGAACATAAACTTATGCTACAGGCATCTTCCCTCCTTCTTCCCCAACAGGTGTTTGGTCTGCAATCTTCTTTTAAGTAGTATTTGGTAGAACAGTTCTGAAACAAACTTATTTCCTTAAGTATAATGCATTGTTGACAACAATTTTCACTAACCAGCATTAAGGGACTATGCACAAGTTCCGAAACAAAGCAATAAATAGTCCCACTCATTCCCAGTGACAAAAACCAATCTAAAGCCAAGAAAAATGGTACCTTTTCCTAAATTAAATGCCTTGTAAGCTATTTAAATTAAATAACCCTAAATTATATCTGCCTTGGCCACAAGTCCACAAGACAATAAAAGCAAAACTCAACTACCAGGTTCAATCCAGTCCCAACTTCTCTGTAGAAATAAGTATAATACATCGCAGTGCAAAGTTACATCTTTTTCTATAGAAAAATTTAGAAATTAATACCATTGTACAGAGAACAGAGTATAAAAGTACCCATTGTTTTAAAGTTCTATATGACAGACATATCAAAGCTGCATTCACATAAAAGGACGTTATGTGACATAAAAAGAAAATCAGTGTCTATAAATGTAAATATTCAAATTTATGTTGATTTCCCCTATGTTTTGATATCAAACACTCAAAAGTAAACTTATGTCTAAACCCACAGGATCCTTTTAAACTTCAAAGGCATTCAGGGACAGTCATAGAAGGTATATACCAAACTATGGTGCTCTAGTAAAGTGTTTGTGTTAGAGTTGGAAGAGAAGAAAGTAACAAATGAACATCTATTAGTTTTCAAATTGAGAAATGCCATCATTTCATTTGATCAAAGTGCTTGTTTTTTTTAGCTTAAAATACAGTTCCATTACACTTTTAATCCAAAAAAATGTAGAAATCATATCCAAGGCAGACAAGCACTTTCGAATGTACCAACACAAATTCTATTACCTTCTGTCAGGCCAAATCATTCTATCTTTTTCTATGGAAAAAAAATATACTTGGGTAATTATAGATGCTTTCTCTTAAAAAGTTCTAACAAATTAAGTAACAGAATGGTTCTTCTAATCCTTTTAAAAGTAGTGCAGCTCAATCAAATCTTAATTGACACTGGCAAACAGAAAGGCATAGAGTGGCAGCTCTACAATGACTTGCATTTTATATAAAATTTGAGAAAACTTTGATATTTGCCCCCCAAATTCAAGAACAAAACAGAACTGCCTCTAAAAAACAAAAAGGTAAAGTTAGTAAGGCAAATGTAGTTAATATGAAGAGACTGAGTTACACCTATCAAAACAGGCAAATGTATAATCCAAAGCTTCAGGATCATCAAAATGAAGATTTCAAAAAATATTTAGAAAAGGTTCATTTCATTTAAGAAATAGTGGCAACTGCACTTATTTCCTGTTCAGATTCAATTCAAATTTCTGCCATTTCCTTTCAGAGGAAATAGTACAGCAACACAGGGCAGAGGGTCAGTAATGCTCTACTACTATAAACTCTAAAAAAGAACACTACCCTGAGTGGGTTTTGACACTCAAGATGAGCAATCAGCTTTTTATAATGCTCTTACACATTTAATAATTTTGCTTCAGTAACAAAAGAAGAAAAGATTACCTGTAAACGAAAAAATAAGTATTGCCAAGAAAACCCATTTTGAAGAGTCATGGCTTAGCAATACAACCATTTCAGAGAGTTTTAAGGTACTGTGCGATATGAGACCATTTAATGAAACCGAATCATTTTAGTGGAATCTTAACAGTGCAAGAGCATGTCACTCTCCCCTCAATAATTATGCTTCTGTAGTGAGCTACAGTACAGAGACAAAATATACAGGTAGCAGTGCAGCTGCGACATTTCCAGATAATTAAGCCTCCCCGAGGGTAGGTGGATTCTGTAAAGGATAGGCCCTAAACGCCCAAGATCCTTCAACCCCTCTCCGAGACGCATGCTTTGGCGAAAGCTGCGTCTCGTAAAGAGACAGGGGAAAGGGAGAGGGTTCAAAAAGGTAGGAAAATCTGGCGAGGGCCCTGAAATGCTTGCGGAGAGCGGGGCGAGGGGCCTGCAGAGGTTACCGTGCGACACACTGCAAAGGCGAGTTTGTGGGGCCTGCCGGAGAGAAGGCCTCGCCTAGGAGTTGCAACACACTCTTTCTCCAGTGCGCAGCGCTCGGCCTGGGGGAGGGGGAGGAGGGGAAACAGCTGCCAGGGGAGCGGCGAGCCCGGCCCGGCCCGCTCACCGTGAGAGTGTCGTCTATGTAGAGAGGAATCTGTCTCCTCTCGAAGGGGAACTCCTCCTCCCCGTCCCTGCACACTGCCACCAGTCGCGCCATCGTCCCCGACGCTGCCGTTGCCACCGTCACCACCTCCTCCCAGCTGCTGCCGCCGCTGCTGCTGCTCCTGCTGCTGCCGCCTCCTCCCAGCTCCTGCCTGCAACAGCCAAACCCCGCGAGCGTAAGCACCCGCCGCCGCGCAGCACATTCGCCACGGGGGGGAAGGAGAGGAGCAGGAGGGCACCGGAGAGCGGGACTGCGTTTCCCATCACCCGATTCCACACGCACTTGGCCAATCAGCGCCGAGCAGCGCCGGGACCCGCCCCCTCGCGCCTCTCGCCCTCCCCAGCCCCCACCCCCGCCGGCCTCCAGTCAGGGTCCAAAGGAGAGACGGAAGAGACCCGTCGGTCCCAGGGCTTCCCCAGCCCGTCACTGGAGTCCCAGCTCTAGGACCCCACCCACGGCCTCAGCACCACAGCCCACCGCCTGCTTCCCACCGCCGGGAAGCCCTCCATCCCGTTGACCCCTTCCTCCCCTTTCTTGGAGCGCCCCGCCCAATCAGTCCCCAGGGCTGCAGTTGCCCGGCACGACCCCGCCCCTGGGAGGGGTCGACCCCGCCTCGGCTCTGCGGAGTCTGTAGAGGGAGGCGCAGACCCCTTCCTCACCCTTCTCGGAGGAGACCTCTCGGTTCTGACCTTCACCGTTTTCGTGGTCGCCTCCCTGACCCCCACCTCGGCTCCCCGTTACCGGCTGACGAGGCCCGCGTCAGGGCCGGCCTGGGCGGGAGCGCGGCTCCGAATGCCGTTTCCTCTCCAGGATCAGTCAGCCGCTCGCGCCACGGGGAGTGGGGGAGGGAGGGCGGGGGACGTGGGGAGGGTGGGGCAGGGAGGGGCCGAGAGCGCTGGGCGGGGCCCCGCTTCCTCTCGCGAGACTGTAGACCGACGCTCCCGGGTCTTCTCTTTCGAAACTCTGGTGGAGGGGGTGGGGTGGTCCCGGGTGGGGTGGTCCCCAAGGTACTTTGAACGCGTGACCGATCCCTTCCCCCGAGTCTAGCTACCCGAATAAATCCGAAGTAAGGCTACCAGGAGTGAGTAGGCCCAAACCTCTTTCCCTGGCCGCGCGGGCCTGGGAACCGTTCTCCCGAGGGCCGAAAGGAGCCGAGCCGAGCTGACTCAGGGCCGACCCAAGGGTCGAGATTCTGGGAGGACTTCGGTAAGTGGGGAGGAGCTGAGGCTCTCGCAGTCAGTGGTAGCGAAAAGCGAGAGTGAGGGGAAGGGTAGACGAGCGTCCGGAGAGTAAGAGGCAAGTCTGAGCTTGGTTTCCAGATACTTGCCGCCGCTTTCCCCGACACCCTGATTGACCAGGGGCCTGTCGCATCACTGCTGCCATTATTGAGGCTGCGTCAAGATTCCGCCGAGGGGAACTACTTAAGTGCTGACAGTTTAGTGTTGTAGTTGCTACCCTAGAGGCAACTAGGAGACTATGTGGGGAGTGGCCTGTATGCGCCCTGGCCAGAGAAACTTCTTGGGCCTGGTTAATATTAACTTAGGGACTCAGGACACGGATTCCCTTGGGCAAAGTACTGGTACCGGCCAAAGGCCCTTCCCCCGACCCTCTCCTGAGAAGCAGATCCGCTGTAAAGACAATTCATCTACACTCTGCGTGCCACCATGTACTCATTTCCTACCTTGAAGTCTTTGGAGGCCTGTTGTAAAACCAAAATAGTTTCTGGAAAGTATTTTGCCTATTAAAGTTTTGACGATTTTAAGGATAAATCCATTTGCTGCTCTTAAAACTAATCCTGATGACAGATCTATATTTCCTGGTAGAAGAGGCTAGAGCAGTGATACTGGTCTTTAAAAAGTATTTTGGTCATCACCTGAAATCTTAGAGACTCACAACAAAAAAAAACCCACAGTGCATCTTTAACCTTGTTGACTTATGACATTGTGTTGTCACTGTTAGGGTAGGTGACATAATAAACTGAAAGAACCATTGTTCAGTCCCAAAGGTGTGATTATCCAGTAAATATTTATTATTTATGTCTTTTTGGCCATGTTAGGAGAGCAGAACAATAGGATAGCTTAGATCCAATAGGCAAATAGGATGTGCATGCAGCTTTTGACAGATTAGATTACATAGCCAAAATCTGGACTTTTGAATGTTTTATGTAAAAACATACCTCTAAGGAAAAAACAATACTGTGGGTTTTAAGATCTAAAGGTGCTCTTATAAAGACTATATTTATTAATGTACCTGCTTTATACCTCCTTTTTTTTGTTTGTTTATTTTGAGAGAGAAAGCACAAGTGGAGGAGGGGTAGAGATAGAGGGAGAGAGAGAATCAAGCAAGCTCTGTGCTGACAGCGCAGAGCCTGACTTGGGGCTGCATCTCACAAATCGTGAGATCATGACTAGAGCCGGAAACAAGAGTCAGACACTTAACCGACTGAGCCACCCAGGTGTTCCCTGTGGTTTATACCTTTTAAACTTCCTTTGAATTGTGGTTAGTAAAGGACATTGAAAACAAGCTCAATATATAGGTGCTGATCTTAATAACTTTCATTATTGAGTACACACTGGGTACTAACAAAGAACTGAGTATTCACTCTGGGGATTTAAATCTTAAAAAGGCATTAAAACCCAGATATAAGACATGATGAGATCACAACAGTCTCTTTCCATGTGAGATTACTTTCCCTGATTTAGATTTGTCTTTTATTAAGTTATCTGTACATCCAACATGGGGATCAAACTTACAACCCTGAGATCAAAAGTCCCATGCTCTACTGACTGAGCCAGCCAGGTGCTCCTGGATTTGTCTCTTAAAATCCACTAAGTACACTGCTTAGTATCTTTGGACAGTGTTTCACATACTTTGTTCAGTGTATATTTAACTGTAAGGTTAAAAAGGTGGATAATTTGCTAGAAAAGTTGTTCTTTTTCAAGCAAGTAAGGTGATCTAGCCTGGGTGCCCCAAATATGATGAAATAAATATTTGAGGGAAAATGCTTAGAAAATTATTTCCCTGGGGGCACCTGGGTGCCTCAGTCAGTAGGGCATCTGACTTCGGCTCAGGTCATGATCTCATGGTTTGAGGGAAAATGCTTAGAAAATTATTTCACTGGGGGCACCTGGGTGGCTCAGTCGGTAGGGCATCTGACTTCGGCTCAGGTCATGATCTCATGGTTCATGGATTTGGCGCCACGTTGTGCTCTGTGACAACACAGAACCTGGAGCCTGCTTCAGATTCTCTGTCTCCCTCTCTCCGTCTGCCCCTCCCCCACTTGTCCTGTGTGTGTCTCTCTCTCAAAATAATAAAATAAAAACATTTAAAACAATTTTTTAAAAATTATTTCACTGGAAAACAATTTTTAGAAGTTTTAACTATGTGGGGGTGCCTGGATGACTCAGTCGGTTAAGCATCCAACTTCAGCTCAGGTCATAATTTCACAGTCTGTGAGTTCAAGCCCTGCTTCCAGGTCCATGCTGACAGCTCAGAGCCTGGAGCCTGCTTTGGATTCTATGTCTCCTCTCTCTGCCCCTCCCCCACTTATTCTCTGTCTCTCTAAAATGAATAAACTTTAAAAATTTTGGTAAAAGTTTTAACTCTCTTGTTTTTAATTTTTTTCATAATTTATTGTCAAGTTGGTTTCCATATAACACCCAGTGCTGATCCCAACAAGTGCCCTTCTCCGTGCCCATCACCCCCCTTTCCCTCCTCCCCACCCCCATGTTTTTAATTTTTTTTAATGTTTATTTTTGAGAGAGAGACAGCCAAGCAGGAGAATGGCAGAGAAAGAGAAGGAGACACAGAATCTGAAGCAGGCTTGAAGTTCTCAGAGCCTGACACGGGGCTTGACTCACAAACCATAGGATCATGACCTGAGCTGAAGTCGGACGCTTAACCAACTGAGCCACCCAGGCACCCCTGTATCTTCTTAATTTTAGAGCGAGCACTCATTTTCACTATAGATCTAGCTTCAGCTAAAACCAATACTGCTGCAGCAAATATTTCATGACTTAAGTATCTGCCTTTAGAGAGCTTCACTCTCTCTAGTTGACAAAATATTATTATATAAAAAAAAAGCTATTTGTTGCCTATTTTTAAACTTTCGATATAGACATTGTGAAATACAAGGGTGAAGGATTTGAAAGGCCCAGGAAAGAGAAAGCAGTCAACAGCAGAGGACATTTTGTTGGTACCTAGTAACAGTTGGAGTGATGGAGAGGTGATAAATTATCAACAAAATACCATTCTTTTTCTTATTTGGTCCCCAGTGTATGAGAGCCAGCCACAGAACTCAGGCATAAATGAGATATAACTATTTGCCAAGCTACTTAGGTTTAAGAGAAAGAAGAGAACTGATTTATTCCTTATATTATTTCAAAGACTACACGTAAATTCCTAGGGAGCAAAATAAAGCTTTCTATGATTTATATATTATATTGGACATCAATGCTCAATAAAAATAAAACTGGTTCTTCTAAACACAAGCTATTGAACTTATTGGTAGATATCCTATCCCCAGTTTAAGTTGTATAATATTAAAGTCATGGGAATGAGTCACTTCCTCAAGCTCATCGATAGAATAGGTTCTAGACCAGATTATATTCTTCTCTTCTTTTCCCCCTTCCTTCTCTGTCCCCCAAAATGGATAGTTATGGGTCACCTAGCTGGCTTAAGTGGTGGAGCATGGGACTCTTGATCTCAGGTTTGTGAGTTCAAGCCACTCGTTGGGTATAGAGATTACTTAAAAATAAAAGCTTCAAAAAAAATTGACAGTTGAAAATTAGCCAATTAGAATAACTTTTGTTGTCTTCACGATAATATCCACATTTTATGTGGTAGTAAAATCAATAGCAGAATGTTATTGAAATTGCCATGGTTGTCCAAATCTGAGGATCTGTGAATTTGGTCTTCTTTTTCATGAGCTGACAGTGGGAAGTTTTGTTGTGTCTGTTGAAAATAGAGACCCACAGGGAGCCTAGATGGCACAGTCAGTTAATCGTCTGACTTCTGTTCAGTTCATGATCTTGCAGTTCATGAGTTGGAGCTCCCCACCAGGCTGTCTGCTGTCAGTGTGGAAACTACTTTGGATCCTTTGTTTTCCTCTCCCTCTGCCCCTCCCCTGCTTGCACACATTCTCTCCCTCTCTCCCTCCCTCCCCCCTCCCTCCCTCTCTCTCAAAAATAAATAAAATTTTAAAAAAGACACATTTTCCCCAGTTAAATTTTTTTAAAGGGAAAATAATGTCCACAAGTTAAAGTATAAGCTCCTTGAAGTCAGGGACTTTGTCTTACTTTCCGTTGTTTCCTCAGCATCTATACCCAATACATTGGAGCTCAATAAATGAATGATCTCTTTCTCTTTTATAAAGTAGAACCAAGTCAGCATAGTCTTTTCTTACTAATTGTTTTGTTTTTATTAAGCTATTTCATTAGCTTTCTCTTACATGACTTTCATAATTAGAGGTGGAAAAAACATAGAGAACACTTTGTTCTTTTAAGTTATGATTCATTATCTGTAATTGTGAGACATAAACTTGCTGAGAGATATTTAAGACCCAGAAAAGAATGAAGGAGCAGTTACTGACAAGAAGCAGCAGACCCGTTAGACAATGTGATCATTTAGTCATCAAATAATTTAAATTACTTTTTTTTAATGAGAGAACCATATGGTTCGAGTCTTCTCAGCTTTCTGAATGCTTTGAACGGATAAATTGTAGGTTATTAGCACTGTGACATAGCAAGAAAACCGATCACCTTTTCTAGTCATGCTTAATTTACATGCAATAATCTTACTGATTAAGTTTCAAAAGCCTTTCTTTTTAATTGAAAACAAAATCTGATTTTTGTTTTTATAGCTGTATAACTACACAACATTGATTTCTTTAGGGAGAAAATTCCTTTCAATAATAGATTAAGTCCAGGGCACCTGAGTGACTCAGTTGAGCACCCTGACTCTTGCTGTCTCTGTCTCTCTCTCTCAAAAATAAATAAACGTTAAAAAAATAGATTAACTTTAAAACTTTAAATATCATTGATTATAGTTAGAAAAAATGCCACATAAGTACTAAGTTAGCCATCATCAACATAACAAATTGAAGTAAACCAATTAGTATAATATTTAAGAAATAAATTTTTGGGGCACCTGGGTGGCTCAGTTGGTTAAGCGTCCAACTTCAGCTCAGGTCATGATCTCACGGTTCATGGGTTCGAGCCCCGCATAGGGCTCTGTGCGGACAGCCAGCTCAGAGCCTGGAGCCTGTTTCAGATTCTGTTTCTCCCTCTCTCTCTGACCCTCCCCTGCTCATGCTGTCTGTCTGTCTCTTTCTCAGAAATAAATAAAACATTCGGGGCGCCTGGGTGGCTTTGTCGGTTGAGCGTCCGACTTTCGCTTGGGTCATGATCTCGCGGTTCGTGGGTTCGAGCCCCGCGTCGGGCGCTGTGCTGACTGCCAGCTCAGAGCCTGGAGCCTGTTTCAGAGTCTGTGACTCCCTCTCTCTCTGACCCTCCCCCTACTCATGCTGTCTCTCTCTCTCTCCTAGAAATAAATAAACATTAAAAAAAAAAAAAGAAATAAAACATTAAAAAAAATAAATAAATTTTTAACTAATTTAGAGGCAACTGATCAAAACAGAAAACCGAAAATTTAATGTTAGAGGAGGCTCCACCTACACTACAAAAATAATCTAGGTTGCTTACCAATATAAAATTAACTTGAACATTAGCATTCTGACCCTTGCCTATTTATACAGTGATTAGATTTCTACTTGAAAATAGAACACAATAGAAAGGCAGATTTTAGTTTATCTTTTTTACCCCACTTGAAAGAAAAAAAATTTTTTTAACATTTAGAGTGCAAGCAGGGGAGGGGCAGAGTGAGAGGAAGACACAGAACCTGAAGCAGGCTCAAGGCTCTGAGCTGTCAGCACATAGCCCGACATGGGGCTCACCCATGAACTGTGAGATCATGACCTGATCCAAAGTTGGACACTCAACCGACTGAGCCACCCAGGCACCCTTTTTCCCCCACTTTAAACAATATACAGGGAACATTATAATCAGAAACTAAGAATTTTATATTTTTTAAATCTTAGATTTTGAACAGTCGGTTCAAATATCTGCTTAGAATTTTTAAATGACTCAAATTCTCAGGAGGAAATTAAACTTTAATATAGCCTAGTTGTATTAAATCAGCCTAGTACATGACTTTCTCATTGGTTCTCCTTCCCTTTAACATGGTAGATAAGACCCCTGCCTGCCTCTCTAGCTTATTACCCACCCCCTCCTATTTTCTGAGCTCCAGCCTTGAGTTCCAAGATATACTAGGTATCCTCCCAACTCAGGACCTTTGCTGAAAGATACATTCTACCTAGAATGTTCTCTGCTGTTTACCCCTTCCCTTAACCACAAACACTTGAATTCCTCAGACCACCCATTAGCTCTAGTTCAAAAAAATACCATCTGGGAGCACCTAACTGGCTCAGTTTGTAAAGCCTGTAACTCTTGATCTCGGGTTTGTAAGTTAGAGCCCCATATTGGGTGTAGAGACTACATAAAAATGAAATCTTTTAAAAGAAATACCATCTGTGGGGAAAACTTTGACTCTATTAGGTCAGTTCTTGATTTGACACTCTTGGCAACCCATACTTAATGACTTAACACAGTTTATAATAGTTGTTCAGTGTCTGTTTCCCCACTAGATTGCAAGCTCCAAGATATCAGGAAACCTGCTTATCATCCGTAGCATAGAGTTGGCTAAAAAAAATAATAATCAGTCCCAAAGTAAAACTATTGTCTCATAGTTACTAGGCATGTAAACTACATCATACAATTCATTCTTTGGAGCATTCAACTGTTATCTTATAGTATTTAAGTATTTGATTATAAATGCTTGATTTCATATACTTAGGCTTTTTTAAAAGATTAAAATTGACCAAGTAAAGAAGCGTTGACAGTTCCACAATTCACACTGAGATGTTTTCATGTAAATTTTATTACAAAAGTCATACAATAAATTCACAGATATTTTCATGTAACTGTTATTATAAAAGTCATATAATAAAAAAATACAGAATGGTATGATAAAGTTAAATTCCCCCTCTCCACCCTCCAATCTTTCAGTGTCACGACGGCAGTTTCTTTAAAATACTGAAATTTAATAAATACTCTAACAAGTCACAAGACTTTTCCTCTATTGGTTTTATATAGTGTTGAGACACATTAAAACATTAAGCATCATTACTATTTTAGAGGATTGAAACAAATATGGTTAATACTGGGTTGCCAAAAGCCCATTTTCTTTACATTTAATATTCTTCCTCTTTAAAATATTGCTGTAACACAGGTACTTCCCATACTGGTCACCAAAATTTTATCGTCTTATCTTGCAAGTGTAGCACAAATATAATTAAACAGTTGGTAAACATATAGACATTGAGCACAAATAAGGCCCACAAAGTACTGCTGTGTAATGTATCTATCAACAGGTTGACCAGACCAGTTGTTATATTTGACAGCAAGAAAAAAATTAACTGGTTTCTATTCATAGCTGTGATTAAACAAAGACTGGGTTCCTTTCTTTTAGCTTCAGAGGCTAGAGATTCTAAATGCTTTTTATTTGTGACAGACGAATGGATCAGTTTCCAAGAACATGGCACTACAGCTTCTTTAATTAGAAATTTGGCAAAACTCAAAATTATATCACCCAGTAATAAACTACTAAGAAGGATCAGGCTAGAAGCAACTATCCAAATACAAAAGGCTAAATTGGCCATTCTCCGAGATACTACTTCTACATTTACCTGAACTATGTAGAGAGATATGAAGAGGCTAATAGCTGCCAGCAGAATACAGTATGCCCCTTTTATCCAGTCTTTGACATGTGATCTTTTTTTAAGCATATATGACCCTGTTTGCACACCAGCCATATGAATTGCCACATACCCCAAGGTAGAAATTATTCCTTCTCTGTTGGCATTTAATAAACCAACCCTTGTGCCACTACCATCAGTGCCATACAAAATTACACTTTTCAATGGGGTAAAGTCAAGGGCTAGCTGGTATAATACAATAATGCTCATTGCCACGATCCAGGATTTATTTAGAGGAAAAATAATCAAAAGCAATGACGTTATCAGTTTCACAACTATTAAGGTAAAGAAAAAGTTCCAATGAACTCCATACTCAGTCACATGTTCCTGATAGCCTATGGCTTTTATAATGACTAATCGTCCTATTCCTAGTAAGACTAATGGCCAAACAGAGTACAATGACTTTGTAAGATAATAAAATCTGGACTCTTCTGTGTATTTTTTCCTAACTTCTGGACAAACCATTGCAGTCCCAAAAATAAAACCTCCTACTCCAAAATCCATTGCTCCTGTCCCATAGAGCTCAGTTTTGGCAAATCTTCTGGGGAAAAGTGGAAAGTCCACAGCCAAAATGGCAATAGCAGTAAATGCACTGTTAATTACACGGAAACAAGAGATGGCTGGAATGTATTCAGATTCTAGACTGATTTTCAAGAATTTTTCAAGCATTTTCCGGACAGGCATTCTGGCACAAGTTCTCCTGCAGTATATTTGATAGAACAGCCCTGCCCCACAGATAATTACAGCAAGGTGCTCAAGGAGGACAAATGAAGACAAAATGGTCAAAGTGGCCACAAGGGGAACTATCAGGAAAACAAAGTCAATGCAGAATCTGGTTCTCCAGGTATGTGAAGAACACAAGTGCTGTGAGAGAATGATCAGGAAACCTCTGCACACAATACAGAGTGCAGGCAAGCACAAGCCCTGGGTGACTTCCAGCACGCTGGTTCCATTGTGGTTACTGACAAAAGCTTCCTTCATCTGCTTCTGAGACATTTTTTCTTTCTTCCTGTGAAAACGAGCAAAGGGATGCATTGGAAAAGCAAAGTTCTTGTGGAACCTTACTTGAGTTTTCTCTTATTTTTAGGTTTCAGAGCAGAACTTTAGGCCCTAACGATTTCAAGTCAGAACAAAACTAGAATTTGTGATTCCCCTTCCAAGGATTGTGGGATGAAACCTAACACTAACATCAGGATAAGAATGTCATACTACTAGTATGAAATTAGTTCAAAACTTTTAGCTATTCTCAGTATAAGACAGACTCAGAAGGTAATTTCGGATATAAACCCTAAAAATGATATCAGGCAGATAGGAATTCCTATTACAAAGCATGGGATAAGCCATTAAGATTTTGTAATGCAAACTGAATACACCTAACTAATGACTTCAAGTCAAAGCCAAAAGGGACAGGGAGAGAAGTACACATTGGAGTACTTGGGTTTGTGTGAAGAGACTCTCTGAACCCATTGTCCCCAGGTCAAAATACTAGTTCTCCAGAGACCTCTAGAGCCCCAAGAGGCTCCCTACCTCATTTACATACTTTTTTTTTTTTTTGAGGGAGAGTGAGCTCCAGCAGGGGAAGGGGCAGAGAGAGAGAGGGAGACAGGATCCGAAGCAGGCTCCACGCTGACTGCTTAAAACCCAATGTAGGGCTGGAACTCTCAAGCTGTGAGCTCATGACGTGAAAGGAAATTGACTGTCCAACCGAAAGACCCACCCAGGCGCCCCTACAGCCAGTTTTAACCATTTTTCAGGTTAAGGTGTAGATAGGTAGAGGGGCGCCTGGGTGGCTCAGTTGGTTAAGCGTCCGACTTCGGCTTAGGTCATGATCTCACGGTTCTTGTGTTCGAGCCCCGCATGGGGTTCTGTGCTGATAGCTCAGAGCCTGGAGCCTGTTTCAGATTCTGAGTCTCCCTATCTCTCTGCCCCTCCCCCACTCATATTCTGTCTCTCTCAAAAATAAATAAACTTAAAAAAAAAAAGAACCGCGGAACCGCCATATTCCAGTAATTCGCCAAAATGACCAACACAAAGGGAAAGAGGAGGGGCACTCGCTACATGTTCTCTAGGCCTTTTAGGAAACATGGAGTTGTTCCTTTGGCAACATACATGCGAATCTACAAGAAAGGTGATATTGTGGACATCAAGGGAATGGGCACTGTTCAAAAAGGGATGCCCCACAAATGTTACCAAGGCAAAATGGAAGTCTACAATGTTACCCAGCATGCTGTTGGCATCGTCGTAAACAAGCAAGTTAAGGGAAAGATTCTTGCTAAGAGAATTAATGTACGTATTGAGCATATTAAGCACTCAAAGAGCCGAGACAGCTTTCTGAAGCGTGTGAAAGAAAATGACCAGAAAAAGAAGGAAGCCAAGGAGAAGGGTAGTTGGGTTCAGCTGAAGCGCCAGCCTGCCCCACCCAGAGAAGCACACTTCGTGAGAACCAATGGAAAGGAGCCTGAGCTGCTGGAGCCCATTCCTTATGAATTCATGGCATGATAAATGTAAAAAAAAAAATAAGTAACAGACCTCAAGACTAAAAAAAAAAAAAAAAGAACCTTGAAAAAAGGTGTAGATAAGTAGAATGGATGCTAATAATGGGAAAAGGGGCGGGAGCAGGGAGGCATGGGTGTATAGCACACACTAGTGTTAGTGGTTTCAAAGGGATGTAAAACACCTGTCATGTATCAGTGTCTGAAATGTGGCACACAGGAAGAAGTTTGTTAAGTAAATCAGAACCATGTTGAACACATAAATGCATACATGCCTGATGGTCTGAGTCAACAACAACACCTCACGATAACAAACCGTTGTAAGGGTGGGGGCGCGCACCTGGGTGGCTCAGTCAGTTGAGCTATGACTTGATTTCCAGGCAGGTCAAATCTCAGGGTGGTAGGATCAAACCTTGTGAATGGCCCCACACCCCACTTTCTCTTGTTCTCTCAAATTAAAAAAAAAAAACAAACTGACCCAAATCGACTGGCCTTTAAAAATAAAGGAGTCCTTTTCCCGACTGACACGCGCCACGGCTGTGGCGGCCCTTACACTTCTCGTGCCTTCCGTGTCCCGGCGCCTTGGCAGCGAGCCCTCTATGAGCCCCGCTGCCCCGCTACCACCGCAGCCGCACCGCCACCTGGAGCAACCTGCTTCCGCCTCCCGAGCCCGGCTTCCGGCCGACGTGGGGCGCCTGCGCTTCCCAGCGGGCGGATTCTGCGCGCGCGCTCCGCCCAGGACAGGAGCAGTCCCCAGCCCGGAGGTCTCTCCGTGCCTGTTCTTTTTTGTGGTGGGCTTGTCGCGCCCCGGTCGATCAGAGGAGCTCCGAGCGGAGCTGGCGCGTCACGCGCCTCACCGCAGCCTCTCGAGCCCTTTGACGGGGCTCTGGCGGAGTGGTGGGGTCCGAGGGCCCGGCTCAGTGTTAAACCACGGCGTCCTCTACTGAAGGACTCCACGGCCCTGTGAGGCCCCGGAGGCCCTGCCTCCCGCGCTTCCCCCGCCAGAACACGGGAGGCCTGCGGCTCATCCCCGTCTTTTCCCAGATTCTCAAAACAGTTTGTCCCCTCTGAAGCCCTATCTCAGACCCCAGCATCCCCAGCGGACCACGTGCGCCCCGCGCTGCCGGTGCGCGCCCCGCGTCGGGGGAGGAGCCAGCCCGCTCGGGCCACTGTGCCAGAGCGGCAGCCGGCCGGTGAGCTCTGGCGGTCCAGGCTCCTCTCCACCCCCGCTCGCTCCCGCCCTCTCCTCTTCCCTCCTCTCCCCAGGCTCTCCCGGCCCGCCAGCTTTCGCGTCGGCGTGGCGGCTCAAGCCGTGGGACCGGTGAGTGTCACCCCTAGCCCAGATCCGAAGCGCGTTACTACCCTGAAGGTGCAGTTTTGTCCCTGGAGCGCTGAGGAACAGGGGGCGTCTTCCTCTTCCTTTTCCCATTTCCTTTTTGACCGTCTCGTATCTCAAGACGGGACAGCCCAGCCCCTGGCCCCTGCCAAGAACAAGAACCTTTCATGGTCACCCTCCACCTCTCCACATTGTTGGCAGGAGGCGGCCCGAAGTCGGGGAAAGGTCTCAGCTGGTAGGCTGAGTCCCGGCTCCTGCCCCTCTCGCCTTCCTAGGGACGGAGAAGGGGCGGCTGGTCCCGGGAAGCGTCAGGGCAGCCGCGCCCTTGGTTGGGGTCACATCCACCTTCCTGGGAAGGACGTACTCTCCCCGTGCCAGGTGCTTCCGGAGCGGCATCCGAGCCCTAGTCCCGGCGGGAACCTGGTCCAGAGAGGAAGCCCTGGTTCCCGCCGGGAAACTGGTGGCGGTCCCCCTTAGGTTCCCAGGACCCTTACCCAGGTCTTCTCGTCTGCCCTTCCACTGTCCTCTAAGCCCAGGACGAACCTGAGGCTGGGGAGGAGGAGCTAGTGATCAGGTTGCTTCTTGCCTTGCTGTTTCATCTGTTCATTACCATCACCCTTCTGCCCACAGTGGTCACACCCGTTCCAGAAATTCTTGGCTGGTAACCGCGAAAGTGGGGAGAGCAAGAGCTGGGAGAACTGGAGAAAACCGCTCTCATCTGACGCTGGCTAGGAAAGGAAGCTGCATTGTAATAACCAACTTTTGCAAAGCTTTTTCTGAGGTACTAGCCTGTTTGATCCTTAACTCAGCATTTTGAGGTACTAGCCCGTTTGATCCTTAACTCAGCATTTTGAGGTGTAGATACTCGTATTCTTTTTTGCAAACGAGTAAACGGAATAAGGTTTAGAGACCTCGTGTGATCTGCCTTTCAGGAGTTGTGGTCTTTGGTTTCTAACTCCACAATCTATTATGCTCCCCCTTTGATCCTCTTAAAATGAGCTTGGAGTTGAGGGAGCTTTATTCTCCTTGACCCCTTAGGTTGTCCTCTTCATAGCTGTCCTGTGGACAGCATATGGTTCATGTCCAAGGTGAATGTGCCCAACACATTTCCGATGCCCTTCTCTATCCTTTTACCAGTTTCCATGAAGTCCCTATGCCTGAGTCCTTTTAAATGCTACATGTATTCAGAGCCTCAAAAAACTCTCTGCCTGGGTTAATTCATTATAGACACCCCTCATCCTCATCCCTCCTTGCTAGGGAGGTGTGAGATCTGGGAAATTTTGAGTCTGAGGGTCACTTACAATTTTTCAGAGATTGGCCTGGGTACAGCTTCACAACACCCCTGTCTCTGAGACAGATGTTCCTTTGAAATCCTTGCTGTCTTAATGTTGACGCTGGGCTGTTCCACCTGATTAGTGCCCCCAAATGGATTATCTGTCTTTAGTAGTAGTACTACCAATATTCCCCCTCTGAGTGAATTTTCAGATTTGTACTCCATAACACGGACCTTCACAACCCACCTGAAGGTTACCTTGTAAGGTAGATTTTCAAGATGAGGGATCAAGGTGGGTCAGGAAGCTGATGTGGCTTTCCTGTGAATCACTGAGCTATGATTTTGCTTCCCTAGAGCATCAGGAATTGACTCCAGCCTCCCTGCTCTATCAATTACTGACTGCACTAATATAGGATATGGAGATGATAGGACACGAGACTTCTCTGTCTCCCAGCATCTTCATCTTCCATGGCACACTGACTCAGAACATATGTAGCCCTACCTCAAACCCCTATAGTAAAACTGGCCCTGAAGGAGCCCTGGGAGCCTCTGAAGGTTCTCATAAAAGTTTTCTCTGTTCCCTAATTGGCAGGGGATAGGGCAGACTTTTCCTCTTTGCCCAGGCTTGCCCTTTTTCTCATTGTGGTTCCTCATGCTTGGTGGGAGGAGCAAGAGTGAGTCATTCTGGAGAAGCCCTTAACCTGTGCGTGGCCCTTGTCTTCTCTCCCATGTTATAGGCTCTGGGCGTGACTCTTCTCAGATTCCTCCAGAACTGAGCCCTTAGCTGGACCCATGCTCCAGCCTGTGGCCCCATGACCAGGTTGATAGCACTCCTTGTGCCTGCGACCCAGAACCCTGGCTGACCACCTTGAAGCAGGATGCTCCAGCAGGTAAAACTCCACCTTTAGGTAACAGAGACCCTGGAGCACCTAAAGCACCTTTCCATCTGTCTTTTGGCTGAGTGAAGTTTCCACTTGCCTTGACCTGTAAGGGAAAGATCCCTTAAAGGTCTTTCTTTTCTCTTTTCACATAGTCACTCCAGGGCTTTTCATTTGTCATTGAGAAGCTTTTCCTGATACCTAATTTGAATCTCTCCTATTATAGTCTTTAGCTCTTTTTCCTGGGAATGGTAAGATGGGATCAGTAGGGGAATCCTGAGGGCACTTTGATGATTTCATAAGCTTGAACACAGCAAGGGAATCCTGAGAAATGTTCCTGCCAGCCTGAACTGTCGAGGTACAATGGAAGCCTGAGGTTTCCAAGAGGAGGTATTTTTTGAAGGTGAACCTTAAAGAATAATTAGGAATTAGACAGGAGGAGAAGGGAAATAAGTAGTCCAGGCAAAGAAGTCAGCTTGTGCAAAAATATATAGGTGCAGATGCCTATGTAGAAATATAGAAGGATTCTGTCAAATGAATCATGAGTGAGGGGTTGCTACTGTGACATGAAACCATGCCCTTACTCCAGGCCTCTGCCTCCTTAAAAACAGCTACTATGGCCTCAGCCTTGCAGGATTCCAAATAACCCATTTCCTATCCATATCATCCTTCCTATGCACCTCCCTATTCAAAGAGAATGCCAGTAGATATTTGCTGCATTTTTACAGAATGTTGCCAGGCACTGGGTTGTAGCAGATGTTTAAGGTGATACCTGCTCTCCAGGAGCTCACAGTCTAGTGGAGTCCTAGGGAGGTAAGTGCCTGACACTTAAGCAGGATGACCAAGTGTGAAGCCAGGCAGCCTCAAGGGAGCCCTAGTAGACACTACTGCTTGATCATCTTCCAGACTTTTGTATCATGAAATGGGCTTGAGACTGCAGAGAAACAGGCAGGACAATTGTCTGCTCTGGGTTTTTTCTGTTTGTTTTTAACCTTTTTTGTTCTTATTAAAAAAGCAGCAATGGGGCACCTGGGTAGCTCAGTTGATTAAGCATCCGACTCTTGATTTTGGCTCAGCTCATGATCTCACGGTTTATAGGATCCAGCCCCAGGCTGGGCTTTGCACTGACAGCACGGAGCCTGCATGGGATTCTCTTTCCCTCTCTGCCCCTCCCCAGTTCTCGAGCATACTCTCTCTCTCAAAATAAATAAATAAACATTTTTTTAAAGCAGTAATGTTCATCATAACCATACTAGCAGCTTCTATGTGTTGAGCCTTTGCTATATAGTAGGTACTATGCTAAACATCTTACATGTATAATTTTCTTTAGTCCTCGAACAAGTTACGATGTTATATGTACAGTACTATTGTATACCCAGTTTAGATTTAAGGCTCAGAGAGGTTAAGTGGCTTATTCAAGGTCATATTCACTGTAAGCAGTATAGAAAATATAAGCAAACAGGACGTTAAAATTTAATATGGGTGCCTGGGTGGCTCAGTTGGTTAAGTGACCGACTTTTGATTTCAGCTCATGTCATGATCTTAGAGTTTATGAGTTCAAACCCTGCATTGGGCTTTATGCTGACAGTGCAGAGCCTGCTTGAGATTCTCTCTGTGCCCCTCCACAACTCATGCATGCACATGCTCTTGCTCTCTCGGTCTCAAAATAAATAAACCTTAAAATTACCCATAGTTTTACTACCCAGAGATAACGTCTTAGAAAATATCCTATATTTTTTCCCTAAATGTATATTTTTATTTAGTTATTTTTTATTTTTTTGCTTATTTATTTTTGAGAGAGAGAGAGAAACAGAGCATGAGTGGGGAAGGGGCAGAGAGAGAGGGAGACCCAGAATCTGAAGCAGGCTCCAGGCTCTGAGCTGTCAACACAGAGCCCCATGCGGGGCTCGAACACAAGAACCGCGAGATCATGACCTGAGCCGAAGTCAGATGCTTAACCAACTGAGCCACCCAGGCACCCCATCTAAATATATATTTTTAAAAAAATTTTTTTATGTTTTATTTATTTCTGAGAGAGAGAGGGAGAGACAGCATGAGCAGGGGAGGGTCAGAGAGAGAGGGAGACACAGAATCTGAAACAGGCTCCAGGCTCTGAGCTAGCCAGCAGCACAGAGCCTGACGCGGGGCTCGAACCCACAAACCATGAAATCATGACCTGAGCCAAAGTCGGACGCTCAACCCACTGAGCCACCCAGGCGCCCCTCTAAATATATATTTTTAAAACATTTGAAGCTATCATACTTTTTTGTAACCTATTTTATTTCATTGTAAGGATATACTATAAAATGTCTATCATTTGGGTTGTTTTCATTTTCTTTATAGTTATAAATAGCTGCATATATCTGAATATTCTCATGGCCTTTACATAGGATCATTTTCTAAAAGTAGAATTGCAGGCTTAAGAGGCATGTGTAGTTTTTAGGCTTTGATATATTATTACCTAATTAAAGAAGAGGTGCTTTTAAAAGAATAATAGCTAACTTTTGGGGCATATGCCAGGTGCCTTCTCTAAATACTTAATGTAGCTAGCTCACTAGGTGCTGCCACCATTCCCGTTTTACAGATGAGGAAAATTGAGGGACAGAGAGATTAAGAAACCTACATAGCATTGTATAACTAGGAAGTGGTAGAATCAGAATTCAAATCTAGGCACTCTAGCTTTCAGGTTCAGGTTCTTGACCGTTAATACTTAGCTACATCTCTGGTTGGATCAGAGCTGATCACAAATGAGGGCTCAGTTTGTGATTTTTACCCCTCTAGAACAGAGGGATTTGCATGGATCCAGCCATGCTCTGACTTCAGCATTTATCCTGGAGGCCAAGAGCCTATCTTGTGGATTATAGTGGGCTGAAATTCAGAGAACAGGCAACATTTTTGGAAAGAAACTTGTTGTTGGGCCTCTCAAATGGCACTTGACACCTTGGCTAGAGGCGTTTGAGCTTTTATTGTTCACTAATCTCCTTGGAAACCTACACATGTCATATCATGTACTCCTTTCTCCTAAAGCAAATTTCAGCCAGGTACTACTCTCTTATACTCTTCACCCCATCTTTTCTGCAGTTTTCAGAGAGATGAGAGGAGAAGTGGGACCATGAGATGAAAATGGAAAGAGAAAACATGTGGAAAGTGTTGGCGTAAAGGATGGGCAAGGGAAAAGGAGAAAGGGCCTTTTCCTCTTGGTGCCTATTCTTTTTTTTTTTTTTTTTAATGTTTATTTCTGAGAGAGAGACAGCGTGAGCAGGGGAGGGTCAGAGAGAGAGAGGGAGACACAGAATCTGAAGCAGGCTCCATGCTGTGAGCTAGTTGTCAGCACAGAGCCCGATGTGGGGCTCGAACCCACAAACTGTGAGATCATGACCTGAGCTGAAGCCGGACGCTTAACCGACGGAGCCACCCAGGCGCCCCTCTTGGTGCCTATTCTTAACCTCATCCAACTTCCAAGCCAGGCTCCCTCTCAAAAAGACCCAGGGCAGATGAAACTAATTAAATAGCCAGGCTAAATTTAAGCCCTGAGAGCCAGATGATGAAGGTATGGGGCTATCTCACAGCTGATTTTTCATCACAAGCTAACTGGTCTCTTTCAAAAAAGGCCCAAAACATGATTCTTTTTGTGTGTGTTCCTATAGCAGCCTACAACCTTGGGCCCTACCCCTGCCAGGCCAGTAAGGCTGGTAGCTGGCCAGCCTGAAAGCTGGAGCTCATCCAAAGGAGAGGGGATTGCATTTATTCATTTACTGAGTACACACAATGTGCCAGGCACCAAGTGCTTTGTGTATCTTTTCTGTTTTTAAATTATTATTATTTTTAGAGAGAGCATGCAAGCTGGGGAAAGGGGCAGAGGGAGAGAGAATCCCAAGCAGGCTCCATGCTGTCAGAGCAGAGCCCAACACACGACACGATCATGACCTGAGCCAAAATTAAGAGTTGGATGCTCAACCGACTGAGCCACCCAGTGGTGCCCCTATCTCTTCTTATTTTTCTGACCAGTAGCCCTGTGAGTAAAGTGGTCTTATTTTCTTTTATTTACAAATGAAGAAGCTGTGGCTCAGTGAAGTTAAGTAACTTACCCAGACTCATAGGCTTAGTAAGTGGCAGAACTGAAATTTGAACCCAACCAGCCTATGATATTAGTGTCTGAGGTAGTAGAACTAGAAGCCTGTTTTCTTGCTGCTACACAGACCCGCACCCGTACTTTGCTGCCAGCTGGTCTCAGTCCCAACTTTGATGGCCTTCTTCTCATGCCCTCTCAGATTAATGGCCACAGTTCAGGCTCTGATGCCCAAGGAGGGGAATCCCTCAGAGAAGACCTGCAGGAGTTCCTGGGTGGGGAGGCCCCGTTGCATGAGCTGGATGACCTCACCAAAGTGAATCCTGTGACACTGAAGACAGGTATGGGCCTCCCTGTCCTCAAGAGTGCCATCTCTAAGTGGTGCCTGGCTGGCTAAGTCAGTGGAGCATGTGACTCTTGATGTCAACTCCCATGTTGAGCATAGAGATTACTTAAAAATAAAATCTTACCAAAAAAAAGTGCCGTCTCCAAGAGGGTGGAGGTGTGACGTGGGGATTCAGCACAGCTTCCCCGGGCCATAACAAGGCAGACAGGACTCCTGACCTGGAGCCAAATGGGCTGCTCCAGACCTCTGCCTGGCAGCTGCACCCAGGCTCCCCAGGGCAGACTTTGCTCCAGATTTGGGTCTCATCTTAATTAGATCTTGTACCTATTCATCAGGGAGCTGCTGGGATCTAAAGGCACTTGGCTAATTGCAAAGGTAGTGCTGTTAGGTCAGTGTTTGTCTGTGTGGGTAGTTATGTCTATTTTTGAGCCAGAGTTTGCTAAAGGTGCCTCTGCCTCAGTCCTGAGGTGTTTGCAGGCTCGGTATGCAGTGGACATGTTCTACACCAGTGCTGGCTGCACCCTGGTGGCTCTGAACCCCTTCAAGCCCGTCCCTCAGCTCTACTCACCAGCACTGATGAGGGAGTACCACGCTGCTCCTCAGCCCCAGGTAAGCCTCAGCCACTTCCTGGGCCTCAGGGCTCTGCCATATCCCCCTGGGCCTCCTTACAGCTTCCCAGTGTTATCCACCTATTCACCGGCCATGCAGTAGTTCACAGAGTCTGCTGGTGCCATGGCCCTGCCACCAGGCAATTGAAGAATTTTGGACACATGACAATAGGTGCAAAGTGGGAGATAAATGTTTGTTTAACTGAGTTTGGAACCTAAAATAAGGGTATAGGATAATAGAATTTTTTGTCTTGTGTATGACTTTATTAATAGGAAAGAATTTACAAAGGTATATTTGTGTATTTAATAAGCCGCTTTTTTGGAAAAGTATAAAATTACATGTGATTAGGACTGCCTTAGAAAACTTGGCATGTGTTCCTCTTCGCTGAGAAAAATGGGAGTAATAAAATGCCGATGGGATGGAGGTGGTGCAGACAGGGAATAGGCTAGTTGGTGTTTAAGTGCATGATGTGTTCAGAGAAAGGCAAGAGCAAACTTGCTGGCAGGAGGGCTGCTGCCAAGGAGAGAGGCAGTAAATGAGATGGGAGATGAGATAAGAAGGGTCTGAAGCACCATGGCAGGCGGAATGAATCCACAGTGCTTCGTCCCCAGGGACTGACTGGAGCTGGAGGAGTCAGGTTCAGGAAGGTAAAACAAGATATAGGGAGACCAGTTGGAAGCTTTTAACAGTTCAAGCAAGAGGTGGCTGGAGCAGGGGCAGGTGCAGAGAGGGATGGCTCTGACACCCTCCAGAATGGTGCCTTTTCCTTCAGGAAGCTGTGGGTAGGTGGTAATTGCTTGGCGGGCAGTTTTGGGCTGGCTAGGCATACAGATGGCCTCGCCCTCCAGAAGCTCATGCATGGTTAAGTATCCAAGTGGAATCCTTGGGAAGTCTGCCCTGAGAGCCCATATCTCACTGATTGACTCCTTCTTCAAAGGCAAAAGCCATATCATGGTTTCCTATTTCCCCAGTGCCTGGCTTAATATCCAGTACATTGAGGTTAAGAACAGTGGCTTTGGAATTTAAATCACATGGTTGTATTTACTTGCTGAGAGGCCTTGGAAAGGTTATTTAACCCTTCCAAACCTCAGATTTCTCATTTATACAATAGGATTAGCTATCCAACTAATGCACAGATTTTTTAAAAATTTGTAAATGTTTATTTATTTTTGAGAGAGACAAGAGTGCGAGCAGGGGAGAGGCAGAGAAAGAGGGAGACACAGAATCTGAAGCAGGCTCCAGACTCTAAGCTATCAGCACAGAGCATGATGCGGGGCTCAAGCCCACAAACTTATCATGACCTGAGTTGAGGTCAGATGCTTACCTACCTGAGCCACCCAGGTGCCCCTAATGCACAGATTTTTTTAGGCAGTAACTTGTAGGAAGATTCTTTGCATGCTGCAAAGTACAGTAGCATAAAATAAGAAACAGCAAAATAAGACTATTAAGGTAAGATAAGATGGGAGGACAGAGTGTTAAGGTCAGACTGGTCAAGGCCAGCACTGCTTCCAGTCTGAGAGAAGATGGGTGATTATAGCCAGCATAGGGGTCTCATAGTTGGGTCTAACAATGTTCCATCCAGGAAATTTTTCTAGAGGAAGCCTCCTGGTACTGCTGTTGGCAGCCTCCCCATTTCAGCTGTCATTGGATCAGCCACTCCTTGGAGACACTTGTTCCCTCATGTGACCTTTCACCCCTTGATGTTCTAGAAACTGAGTCCTCACATCTTCGCTGTGGGTGAACAGACCTACAGGAATGTCCAGAGCCTGATCAAGCCAGTTAACCAGTCCATCATTGTCAGTGGAGAGAGTGGTGCTGGAAAGGTAGGAGGGCCTCTTTCCCGCCCTCTCAACTTCGTGCCTGGTGGGGTGGGTGGAAAAGAAGGAGGTCATTCCTTGTGGAGTCATTTGCTGCCTAGTCCTTTCTATAGTCTGGCTCAAACAGAAAGTCACTGTGCAGTGGTAGGCAAGCACTGGGCAGGAAGTCAAGAGACAGGGTTCTAGTCCAGGCTCCTCCATATAACCCTGGGTAAGATACTTTTTTTCTCAGTCTTCATTTTCTTATCAAAGGTCTCAGCTCTTGAGGTTCCTGGCTGGCTCAGTTGGTGAAGCATCTGATTTTGGCTCAGGTTATGATCTCATGATTCGTGGATGCAGGCCCTGTGTCAGGCTTTGTGCTGAGAGCTTAGAACCTGGAGCCTGCTTCAGATTCTGTGTCTCCTCCCTTCTCTCTCTGCCCCTCACCTGCTCACACTCTGTCTGTCTCTCTCAAAAATAAATAAACATTTAAAAATTTAAAAAAAAAAAAAAAAAGGTCTCAGCTCTGGAGCACCTGGCTGGCTCAGTCAGTTAAGTGTCTGCCTTTGGCTTAGGTCATAATCTCATGGTTTGTGAGTTGGAGCCCGCATCAGGCTTCCTGCTGTCTGCACAGAGCCTGCTTTGGATCCTCTGTACCCTCTCTCTTTGCTTCTCTCTCTCTCAAAAATAAATAAGTAAAACTTAAAAAAGGTTAAAAACAAAATAGAGTCTCAGCTCTGACACCATTGGAAACAGAGGTCAGCTATTGGGATTCCAGAATAGTTGTTAAGAGCACATCAGAAAGGTATTTAGCTTCTGCAGACCTCAGTTCTTTCACTTGTAAAATGACAAGGACAGGAGGACCAACACCTAACTCATGGGACTCCAGTGACAGTTAAATGGACCAGTGCACATAGGCACTTGGTGGCATGCTTGGCACATGGCAGCACTCCTCTATGTAGCTGCGGTGACTTGTGGGAAAGGGTTTATTGGAGGAGCCCACCTGCACCTCTGGGTCCCCCATGATGGCAAGGGCAGTGCATCAGGCCAGCTGTGGGGAAGGACACAAGCATTTGATATGATTGTGTGGCCCCCTAGGTGGCACAACCACAAATGAGATAGAATGTTGCACAGGGATGGTAAAGGAGTTGCACAGCTGGTCAGAGTAGGCCACTGGGCCAGGCCTTGCCACTTTCTTGCCAAGCCTCACCTAGCCACTCCACCCTTCCCACAATGCTTTTATCCTCATAAGAGATTCTTTTTTTTTTTTTTTAAGTTTATTTATTTATTTTTGAGAGAGAGAGAAGTCGTGAACAGGGGTGGGGCAGAGAGAGAGAGGGAAAGAGAATCCCAAGCAGATTCCATGCTGTCAGTACAGAGCCCGACACACGGCTCTATCCCATGAACGGTGAGGTCGTGACCTGAGCTGAAATCAGGTTGGATGCTTAACCAACTGAGTCACCCGGGCATCCCCACAAGGAATTCTTTAGAACATAAAATGCCCCTGCCTATACTCACTCAATACTCAGGGAATTGCTGAGTACTGAGTACCTGCCAGCTTCTAGGCCATGGGCTAGCCATTGAAGAGTGGCAGGGGGAGGAAAAGCGATGAAAAAATGCAAAATATAGCTGTGGGGGTGGTTTAGGCCACTGGGAAAGAAAGGCAGGGAAACAGGTGAAGACAGTAAGCTGCAGGGGTGGCAGCTTGCACTTGGGTGTGGAGAGGATCTTTAAGAGCTCTATTAAGGTAGCCAGTACAATAGCTCATACCCAGCTCCTAGAGGAAGCTCATTGTCCTCCAGAGCAACTCTGGGGCGCTGAGGCTGGACCTGGCCTGAAACCCATGCAACCAAAGTTCTGTAACCCTTTACTGAGCAGCCACTATGGTCATGTGCTGGGTCTATATGTTTTTTTTCATTTTTTTTAATGTTTTATTTATTTCTGAGAGAGAGTGAGCAAGGGAGGGTCAGAGAGAGAGGGAGACACAGAATCTGAAATAGGCTCCAGGCTCTGAGCTAGCTGTCAGCACAGAGCCCGACATGGGTCTCGAGCCCAGGAACCATGAGATCATGGCCTGAGCTGAAGTCGGGCACTTAACCGACTGAGCCACCCAGGTGTCCCTCACTTAATTTTAATAAGTAGTAGCATAATTACATAGTTCAAAAATCAAGCAGTACTGCAAGGCTTACAAAGAAAAATAGCAATCCCACCCCATATCTCTCAAGACTATATTCCCTCTCTCCAGAACCAACTACTTTCACATTTTCTAGCAGTTTATTTGGGTGTTTGCACCTGTATTTTTATTTTTTTTTTATTTTTATTTTTTTTAAATATTTTATTTATTTCTAGGAGAGAGAGAGATAGCGTGAGCAGGGGAGGGTCAGAGAGAGAGGGAGTCACAGACTGAAACAGGCTCCAGGCTCTGAGCTGGCAGTCAGCACAGAGCCCGACGCGGGGCTCGAACCCACGAACCGCGAGATCATGACCTAAGCGAAAGTCGGACGCTTAACCGACTAAGCCACCCAGGCGCCCCTGCACCTGTATTTTTAAACAATATGCTTACATTGTTAATTTTCAGTTTTAGACCTTATCTGTTCATTTCCTACTATGATAAAGACTTAGCCCTGTTTCTCCACCCCCACATACATATGTAATTATGTCATGATTTTTTTTTAATGTTTATATTTGAGAGAGAGAGAGCATGAGCAGGGGAAGGGCAGAGAGAGGTGGAGATAGAATCTGAAGCAGGCTTCAGGCTCTGAGCTGTCAGCACAGCCCCTGACTTGGGGCTCAAACCCAGTAATGGTGAGATCATGACCTGAGCCAAAGTCGGACACTCAACCGACTGAGCCACCCAGGTGCCTCTCATGATTTTTAATTAACATGCAGATTTACAGCCATGTATGTATTGTTCAAGGCAGATCCGTATAATACACTGTCCTTTCTTGTATAATTTTTACTTTCCCTCTGCTTAATAGTTACCATTTTTTTCCACTTGTTTAGTTCTGAATACCTATTATTATTACTAAACTTGTCACCAAAGCTGGGCTGACCTAATAGCAAGTATATTCGGTTTTGTTGGGTTTTTTTTGTCTTGGTGGTATTCTTCCTGGAGCTCCCAAATCTCCTGCTCCCACCTGGACTGGGGGGAGGGCTGGACTGCCAAGGGCTGTTGCCACACAATTATTACCTGGGAGTTTCTCTGCCTTGCTCTGGGGATCCCCCAGTTGCCCTCTGTCCTGTGACAATCCCCTCCCTTCCTGAAGCCCCATAGCTTCAACTTCTTAAGAGCCTTGTTTTTATGGAGCACATTCTATAGTAGCTTTCTGAAAACAGGACATGAAGGGCAAATTTTTGAGTTGTTGCACATCTGAAAATGTTTATTTTGCCTCAATTTTGATGTGTTGGCTGGATTATGTAATTCCAGGTGGGAAATCATTTTCTTTCCAAATTTATAAGGTTTTTCTTCTATATTTGTTGAGTGTTGTGATAGACAGTCCCAGTCCATAATGGTGATTTGGTTTCTTTTCCAAAAGCTTTTAGAGTCTTCATTTTTGTCCATAGGTATTAAAAACTCACAGTGCTGTGTCTTGGTATGGTTTTTTGTTTTTTTTAATTTTTTTTTAATGTTTTATTTATTTCTGAGAGAGACAGACAGACAGACAGCATGAGCAGGGGAGGGTCAGAGAAAGAGAGAGACACAGAATTCGAAGCAGGCTCC
The DNA here is from genome assembly GCF_003009895.1 of Hyaena hyaena. Lineage (NCBI taxonomy): Eukaryota > Metazoa > Chordata > Mammalia > Carnivora > Hyaenidae > Hyaena > Hyaena hyaena. The sequence goes on along the minus strand of NW_024081199.1, from coordinate 39,644 downwards.
AGGCTCTGAGCTAGCTGTCAGCACAGAGCCCAACAAACCATGAGATCATGACATGAGCTGAGCCAAAGTCAGACACTTAACCAACTGAGCCACCCAGGTGCCCCTGATTTTTGTTTTCCATTTGCCATACTGGCTATTTTGTGCAGGTCTTTTTAACCTGAAAACTCATGTTCTTTTGTTTGGGGAAATTTGTATTATGCTAATAATAATTTCCTCCCTTCTGTTTTCTCTTTCTGGAACTTCTCTATTAGTAGGAAGTTTGGTTAATTGTTTAATAGTCTCATTTTTTTCACTTATTTTTCCATCTCTTAATATTTTGTTCCACCTTCTGGGAGCTATTCTCTGCCTTACAATTCTTTTGAATTTTGCAATTGTGTTAAAAAAAAAAAAAGGTTAATTCTAACAGTTCTTTTTCTCTTTTTAATACCATTTTTTTAATGTTTGTTTATTTTTGAGAGAGAGGGAGCACGCATAAGAGCGCAAGTGGGAGAGGGGCAGAGAGAGAGAGGGAGACAAAGAATCCAAAGCAGGCTACAAGCTCTGAGCTGTGAGCACAGGGCCTAATGCAGGACTCAAACTCATGAGCTGTGAGATCATGACCTGAGCCAAAGTCAGACATTTAACTGACTGAGCCACCCAGGTGCCCCTTCCTTTATTTCTTAAAGGTGTCCTCTGGAACTAGAAGCAACAGACGTGAGCAAACCACCCCCCCTCCCATTTCACAGATGGGTGAAGTGGCTTGCCCAGGGACATGGTTAAATTCAGTATTCCTCCATTTGGTCAGCAACATGCCTGGTGGAGAAGAGGGCTCTAGCTGGCACCATACCCTGAGGTCTGGTGGGAGGGAATATGGACTCATCTCCCACAGGGTTGTTTCTGCTACAGACATGGACATCCCGCTGCCTGATGAAGTTCTACGCTGTGGTGGCTGCCTCACCCACATCTTTGGAGAGCCACAAACTTGCAGAGAGGATTGAACAGCGCATCTTGAATTCCAACCCTGTCATGGAAGCTTTTGGTGAGCTTGGTGTCCTCTGCATAGTACCTCAGTTCCACTTCTTGTGGGATTCACCACCTCCCAGGGAGGAGGGGTAGTTCTTTGAGAGGATATCACTCACTGCCTTGGACCCTCAACCTCCCCCTAGGTACACTTGGCCTCCTTCCACTAGAGTCATCTCCTCCTCTAGCCTAGGTAGATGTAACAGTATGCTGGAGAGGACTTTGTGGCTCTCCTGGTTCAAATCCTGTTCTTATATACAGTTTCCTGATGTTTCAGAGAAGAAGGGGACTTGTCTAAGAATGTTCGTCAGTTATTGTCCATGTTGGGACTCAAGCCTAGATGTGTCAGGCTGGGCCCACAGCTGCCCAGATGCAGGATGGAGATAGGTTTGTTGTACCTAGATGTTGTCTAACTCATACTGACAGCTTGTTGATTTTGGTCCTTTCCCTTCAAAGAAGACAGTCCCCGACCACCTAGACTTGCTCATTCCAGTTCATTGCCAGGAAGTTCTAACTCTCCTGAAACGTACTTGCTGAAGCCGAAGTGCCCATTCCCTAGTCCAGTCCCCTGTGATCTGGAAACCCACAAAGGGACCTTTAGGTGACTTGCAGATAGAGACAGACCTCACCTTGGCCCATGAGGACTCTGTAAACATGGAGAGTGATATAAACATAGGTATGATCTGTAGGGAATGCGTGCACACTGAGGAATAACAACAGCAGTCGCTTTGGGAAGTTCATCCAGCTACAGCTGAACAGGTAATGGCTGCTGCCACTCTGGCTGATGGGAAGACTGGGGTGGGGAATTTGAAAGTGGCTGGGGTAGTCTCCAGCCTGGGCTATTCCTGTGGGCAGAACCCGGCTCCTCCTGGCATGTAATGTTTGTGGGATAAATGAGCCTGAAGGTGATCTTTGAACCTGGAGAATTCTAGCTACTCCAGCTTTAGGGACCCAGATGCAGTGTGATTGTCATGGCCTGTGAGTTCCTCCTGGCTTTATCCTTGCTTGGGGGCTTTGAGTTAAACTACCACTTTTCTGGGACTACACCCCCACACATGAAACTGGGGCTTCTGTTCTTGGCTTGGGATGGGACAAAATGACAGGCTTGGTCCTGTCTCTCAGGGGAAATTCCAGACCAGCTAAGGATTTGTTGAGTGGTTGTAGTCAGGACCCACTTTAAGTGGAAGAGCTTTGGGGGGAGTGGCTAGGTTGCATTCTGGGACAAGGTAATACCTAATAAATGGCTATGGAATGAACAGACCACTAATGGGCTCTGGCCTGTTTGTGCCCAGTGCCCAGCAGATGACTGGAGCTGCAGTCCAGACGTACCTCCTAGAGAAAACTCGAGTGGCCTGCCAGGCCGCCAGTGAGAGGAACTTCCACATCTTCTACCAGGTTTGTGTCAGGCTGGGCCTACAGTTGCCCAGATGTAGAGTGGATCTGAGTCTCCACACCCTCCCCTCCACCCCCACTGTGCTCCAGGCCTGCCTCATCACCTGGCTTTCGGTGATCCTGCCCCTTATTCCTGAAAGCTCACGCTGGACTCCCACTCCAAGGATGGTTTTGACATGGAGATGCATTTGCTTTCTCCATCAGACCAAAAGGTCCTTGAGACTGGGACTGTGTCACCCTCATCAAACTGAAGACTCCTAGAATGGCAACTATTTGTAACAGAATGAGGGCTTCCCTAGAACTGTGTCTGATGTGTCTCCCACCAGACTTTGGGTCCCTCAGAGCATGGATAGTATATCTACCTGCTCTCAGATGGGGACTGGGGCTCCCCAGACAGCAGTGCTTTCCTCATCAGACCACAGGCTTCAGCAGGCTTTTTTGCATCAGGTTGGAGATATTCAGAACATTTGTTGCAGATTTTGCCCCAGGCCTGCCCTGGGCTCTGTGCAGGACCTCTCAGCCTCATGATGTCGAAGCATTTCTCCTCATTGCAACCCCAGGCTTATACAGGCCTGACGTTCCTCATACCCAACCTCAGCCACCCACCCACCCCTCCCCACAGATCTGTAAAGGAGCCAGCGTGGACGAGAGGCTCCAGTGGCACCTCCCTGAGGGAGCATCCTTCTCTTGGCTGCCTAACCCAGAGAGGACCTTGGAAGGTAGGGGGAGCCTTGCCTAGCATCCTGGGCTGGCCCGTCAGTACCCACTCACATTCTGCATAGGGCCTGCCTTCTTTACCCATTGAAGTCCCTGTTGACCGTGGGTGTTGACACTGAGCTATGATCTGGATTCCTTTTCAGAGGATTGTTTCCAGGTGACCAGAGAGGCCATGCTTCATTTGGGCATTGACATCCCCACTCAGAACAATATCTTTCAGGTGAGAAGAAAAGACAGATGGACAACCCCTTTCATAGGCCCCTTCTCTGATCTCTGAGGATCTAGGACTTTAGGCCCCACTGTGCAATCTCTAAGGAGTCACTGTTCTCTGTGCAGCTGAGTCTGGACAGGGAGTCAGGGCAGACAGAGCATAGAGAACAGTGATCAAGTGAGCAGTGCTGTATTATAAAATCTAGCACAGTGCCCCGGAGGACAGGGCAAGGTGCCTGGGTCAGTTATCACTGCAGTGATCAGAATAGAGAAGTGACGCCACCACATGTTCATCTAGTGTATTCAGATTTTAAAATCATGCTCCTACCTCTTAGTTCATTTGGGTTTTTCATCAGTCCTATGTGTATAGGGATTTTCCCATTTTGTGCTTGAGAAAACTAGAAAGGTAAAGTAACCTCCCCAAGGTCAGACATCACTATATGGCAAATTGTACCAAATGTAGTAATTCCGACTTCCTACTTTCTTTTCCCTCCTCTCGGATGGAGTACTGACTCATGTGAGCTGGGCACTCACTAGTGGCCTCCCATCTCCCTTCTGCCTTTGCTGACCGGGCTTACTACCTCCCTCCGCCATCACCTTCTCACCCACCAGAACAACAGGAGAAGATATGTAGGATAGGCTGGCGAAACCCCTACGGGAGATGGCAATGCAGTGGAAAGTGACCTCTACCTCTAGATTGGGGCTGCTGAGGCAGGGAGGGGATCATGGCCAGTATGGGCACCATCAGGCTTGGCCAGCGGGACAGCACATGGGGACAAGCCCAGGACAAGTGGACAACACCAGGGGTCTGGACAGGAGTATTGGCTTGGTAGTGTCATTTAAAAAATTTTGTTTTAGAGGTGCCTGGGTGGCTCAGTCGGTTAAGTGTCCGACTTTGGCTCAGGTCATGATCTCACGGTTCGTGGGTTTGAGCCCCATGTCGGGTTCTGTGCTGACAGCCAACTCAGAGCCTGGAGCCTGTTTCAGATTCTGACCCTCTCTCTGACCCTCCCCTGCTCACACTGTCTCTCTCTCTCTCTCAGAAATAAATCATTTAAAAAATTTTTTTAATTTGTTTTAAATGATTTATTTATTTATTTTTTTGTTTATGTGTTTTATTTTATTTTGAGAGACAGAGAGGGAGCGGAGGAGGAGCAGAGAGTGAGGGAGACAAAGAATCTGAAGCAGGCACCAGGCTCTGAGCTGTCAGCACAGAGTCTGACACGGGGCTCGAACTCACAGACTGAGATCATGACCTGAGCCAAAGTCGGACACTTAACTGACTGAGTCACCCAGGCACCCCTGAATGTTTTATTTATTTTTGAGAGAGAGAGAGATAAGAGACCACATGAGCAGGGGAGGGTCAGAGAGAGAGGGAGACACAGAATCCAAAGACAGGCTCTAGGCTCTGAGCTAGCTGTCAGCACAGAGTCCGACGCGGGGTTTGAACCCACGAACCATGAGATCATGACCTGAGCTGAAGTCGGACGCTTAACTGACTGAGCTACCCAGGCACCCCGGCTTGGTAGTATCATGACCCTCTGACCATTGGGCACAGCAGTCTTCTCCAAAGGTAGGTTGTGGCCTGAAAGTTGGTATCATGTGGAGATACCCTGCCTGGGACCAGACAGAGATGACAGGAGAGGCCCTGCTCTCCCCATAAGGGACTTGAGGGTTCCCTAACTGCTGAACCTATGAGTCCTCTCTGTGGCCCCTGGAGACTCATCCTTGTGGATCAGTGAGTGCACAGGCAAGAGAGCACCCACTGTACAGAGACCAAGATCACAGATCCTACCCTGGGCTGCACTGTCAGAAACCTAGTAGTGCTGAGAAAGGACCAAAGGGAACCAGGGCCAACCCCCCACCAGCCACACAGAAATGAGCCTGGTCCACAAGTAACAGGAGTGGTGTTCTCACAGTTTGCTCCTGGAGAAGGGGAGGCCCAAGGACAGACAGTGGGCCGCCCTGGGAGACATCTGAAGTCAGACTGCATGGGTTCGCATTCTGCCTTTCTCTTTTTACAAAGTCTGCTGCCTATAGGCTCGTGATTTAAAGATTCTATATTATTTTTTTAAGTAATCTCTACACCCACCATGGGGCTCGGACTTATAACCCCAAGATTAAGAGGCACATGCTCCACTGAGCCAGTCATAAATCCATATAGGCTTGTGATACAACATTTCCCTGTGTCATCTCTGTCATGGGCATCGATTGGGAGTTTCTGTTACTATTTTGTTCTCATGATTATATTTGTCAGGAGAGGGGCCTCTCCCAGGCTAGGCTTCAGCCCTTGAGAAGGTGCTTCTGTTATGTCCTCTCCTGTCTGCTCAGGTCCTAGCTGGACTGCTGCACCTCGGAAACATCTGGTTTGCTGACTCTGAGGATGAAGCCCAGCCCTGCCAGCTGATGGACGATGCCAAGTGTGAGAACAAGGATGGGGGCCTGTGTATCAGCTTTGGTCACACACCCAGGGAGCGGGGCATGCCCTGTCTGGAAAAGGGCCAACATTAGTGGGACCAAGTGGGAGGCCAGAGGGTGAAATTTGGAATGTAAGGATTCCCTTGATCAAACTATGGATATTACTACTCACCACATCTCTGGTGAGGCAAACAGCAGCATCTCTGTTTTACAGGTGAGAAAAAATGAGTCATAGTATTTACAAAGTGATTTGTCCCACATGTAGCAGTGTGGACTGGGAAATAGAAGTCCTGGGTTCAAGTCCAGACTCTGCTTTGGGCAAGTCTCCTCATGCACCTGAACCTAGGTTTATTCTGTCCAGTTGGGTGACTTCACAGTGTCTTGTAAAGAGGGCTTTTTGGATGGAGGGTTATTTGTCCCTCTCAGGCTCTATCAGGACATCAGCCTCACTGCTGCAGCTTCCAGAAGACCCACTGCTGGAGACACTGCAGATTAGAACCATCAGGGCAGGCAGGCAGCAGCAGGTATTCCGGAAGCCCTGCTCCCGAGCCGAGTGTGACACTCGCAGAGACTGTCTGGCCAAACTAGTCTACGCACGGTGAGCACTGTGGGCCCTGCCCTCCCTCCAAGTTCTCCCCTTATCTGGAGTTGGATCAGACACCATCAGGCAACAGGCCCAGGCCCATGGTGAGGGCTTCCAGATAAAGCATATGAATGGACAGCAGGGAATGAATGGCTTCTGAGTTTTCCCTGGCAAGGCCTTTGACCTTAATTCCAGACTACTCTGCATGGGCAAGTTGCTGTATTCTGGGCTAGATTCAGCTCATTATCAGAGTATAAGAGCCTGCCCTGCCCTTGGCCACGGGTGAGGAAAGCCTACTTAGGTCATCAGAGCAGGCCTCCAAGCTGAGTCCAGGGTCCTCAGAGTTCCAGGTTTAGACCTATGGGTGAGTAGGCTCCTCAATCACCACGTGCCTTGTACTTCATTTCTTCATGTTACCTGATGAAATTGATAGATGGTAGAGCCACAAGCATGGCCCACAGTCTCATCAAAAGTGTGAAGCAAGTGGGAACCCAGAATAGGGTTAAGGTGAGGGTCCTGGCCTTATTTGAGTAGCTACACATTCTGGCCATGTGGTTAAGGGTGATTTCTCACCCTGGGTTCTGAGTAAAGGAGCCTTGGGTGCCAAGTAAGGAAGTCAGGGGGCCCAGAATCTTCCAAAACCATGGGTCAGAACACATTTGTGAAAGTGTGTGCACGCACATGCTTATGAGAACCTGGGCACCTGGGGCGAGAATCTCCCCTGTGTTTCTGAACTTCTTAAAGAGTCAAGAGCCTGAGAAGCACTACTGAGGGATTAAGATCTGCTGAGTTGAACATGGCCTGGGGCAGCTGGGCTCAGACTGATCCCAATTCAGCAAGAGACTCTTCCCACTGCCTCGAAGCTAATTTCAGGCCAAAGACTTTTAAAGACTTTGTGTCAAGTCACTGTAAAATAAGCAGGTAAAATAAAATATGACAACCGTAAATCATGTGAACCTCTAACCATAGAGCACTTCATACATAATAAACATCAGATCATTGTAACACTAGGCCACTTGTTTTCAGTGCCTCAGACAGGTACGTGGAGCCCCTGATGCAAAAACAGAAACCACTGACTGAATTGCAGTAAGCTGCAGAGCAGTCACTTTGAGAAAAATCATAAGAAAGTAATGTACATGTCACCAGCACAGTAACCACCTCACCTTCTCAGGGTGGGGTGCTCCAGAATGCAGAGTGCCCCTTGGCCTCAGGTCACTTGGGGTTGCTTGTGTAGGACTGAGGCGAGGATGTGGCAGGGTCTTGAGCTCTAGGTGCTACACGTCCAGTTTTCAGGGGCACCCAGTGAACTCAGTTCTTTGGAAACTCCACCTAGGCTTGCCTATCCACCCCTTCCTTTCTAGTTAAGACTCTAGCTGGGTGTCTGGCCAAGTGACTGATGGAGTCCCATTCCCTGTCTAGCCCCAGAGTCTATCGGTCCTGTGTTCAGTCTTGTTGGGAGGACAGGCTGGTTCATGCGTCCTAAGAACGTGCATGACCACAAGGCTGCATTCATAGTGGGACAAGATGGGATGGGCAGGGAATGGGAGGAGAGAGTTTGACCCTGTGGCCTGTCCGGCTTGGAATACAGGCCCTTGAAGAGTGTAGCACCCTGGCTGGAGGAGCAATTTTGCCAGCCCTCAGGCTCATCTGACCTCTCACCAGAGTCCTCTCTCCCTCCACCCCCATCCCAACAGGCTGTTTGACTGGCTGGTATCCGTGATCAATAACAGCATCTGTGCAGACCCTGACTCCTGGACCACTTTCATAGGTAGCAGGGGCTCACCCTTCCAGGAGAACTCCTTCAAAAAAAAGAGTCCACCGTGCAACTCTAAGCAGCTCTTTTTCCTTCTCTGTACCCTTATCTCCTCATTGTCCACCACTGTCTGGGCCAGGGTGTCTCTGTGCTCTTGGTGCCCACATCTGAGCCATCCATAGCTCTCCAGGCAGACTCAGATGGTGTTTTGTCTTTGAGGGCCCCTCGTCTCCACTGAGACCCAGCTCCAGCCTCTGGAGAGTAGTGAGGGGATAGTCACAATGGCTAGATTAGAAGGAATTTGGGGGACATGATAACATGGTTGGAACTGGGGTGGGGTTGTCTGATGGAGGAGGAAGCAAAGCTTAAAGATGTGGGGTTTGCTCAAGAGACTGGAATCCTAGATATAAATGGGGTTGGTGAGATCAAAGCCTCTAAACTGGATTGGACACAAAATGTTCCCTAGGCTGCCCCTCACACCTCATTCAGCCTTTCTTCCTGTTTTGAATTCTGAGGGGCCATGAAGTGGAGAAGGGACCCACCCCAGGGCTGTGTGTTCACTGTGCCCACTGCTGGGTGTCCTACTCATTCAACCTCCTCTCCAGGGTATGAGGCTTCACCCTAGGCTCCTATAGTCCCCCCACCCCTGCTTCCTGCAGTGGCCCCATCAGTTCTCCCTCATCCTCTCAGGCCTACTGGATGTATATGGATTTGAATCATTTCCCAACAATAGTCTGGAACAGTTGTGCATCAACTATGCCAATGAGAAGCTACAGCAGCACTTTGTGGCTCACTACCTGAGGGCTCAGCAGGTGAGAAGTGGAGTGCTCCTTCCAGGGTCTGACCAGGAGCCTTTAGTTCCTTCTTTGATGCCATTCTGGAATATGCTATGGTACTGAGGCCAGCAATGGATGAGCCATCTGGGCCTCAGATCACAGATGCCTTCTCCTGCCACCCAACCCCTACCTTTGTCCCCTAGGAGGAATATGCAGTTGAGGGCCTGGACTGGTCCTTTGTCAACTACCAGGACAACCAGGCCTGTTTGGATCTCATTGAAGGAAGCCCCATCAGCATCTGCTCTCTCATAAATGAGGTAGGGTCGGCTGGTATGCTGAGCACCAGAGTTGGTCTCTGGGCCTTTCTGGGGCCTCAGAGACTATCTTAGGCTCTCTTTGTGTCTTTGTCTTTCCATCTGCCAAATGGTTTTGCTAATTCCTATGTTCCTTCCCTTTCGGGGTCCTATGCCTGTGTGAGAGCTATGCTGCTGGTGGGGCCAGGGGGAACTGTGAGGGTTGTGATGAACCCGTCTCATATTTGTGGCTGACTGCGCATTGCATCCCATGCAGGAATGCCGCCTTAACCGTCCAAGCAGCGCAGCCCAGCTCCAGACACGCATTGAGAGTGCCCTGGCAGGCAGTCCCCACCTGCGCCACAATAAGCTCAGCCAGGAGCCCAGCTTCATCGTGGTGCATTACGCTGGGCCTGTGCAGTACCACACTGCAGGCCTGGTGGAGAAGAACAAGGTGAGGGCTGGGCCACGGCCTGTGGGGGCCTGCGTGAAAGGAGGTGTTGAGTCATTGATGCATATACAGGAAGGTTCCTATCCTGCGTTCTTTCTCTCCTGAACATCCTCCCAGGAATCCAAGTCACCTCTTGGCCCTGCCTGCCTGCCATCTCTGCTAATCAGGCATAAGCTGCCCAGAAATGACCCATGTCACAGTGGGTCTCCTGTAGAAGTCTTTCTTCTGGGGTGTGGGTGAGCAGGACTGGCAGACCTGTGGACAACCCTGGTAGCACTCCACCTGCCCTTACCTGCTGCCTTTGTCCTTTCCCAATAGGACCCTGTTCCCCCTGAGCTGACCAGGCTCCTACAGCAATCTCAGGACCCCCTACTCAAGGTGCTATTTCCTACGGACCCCAAAGAGAAGTCCCAAGAGGAGCCCTCTGGCCAAAGCAGAGCCCCTGTGTTGACTGTGGTGTCCAAGTTCAAGGTGGGTCTAGGGGTGCTGATATGATGTGCTTGGTTCACTCATCAATCTCAAGTATTTACCAAGGACCTCCCAGGATTGGTGCTGTTTGCTGGGGAACACTGACAAGTGAGTAGACTTGATCCCAGTCCACACAGGATCACCTCCTAGTAGACTAAGCACCTTGTGGAGCCCAGGTTTGGTTAGCTCTTTCCTGCCTAGCCTCAGACACACTACTGAGGGGGTGCCCAACCCATATCCATGTGGCCCCATCATACCCTGGGCTCTGAGCAGCAGACTGACCATGTCTGGACTTAATGAGAACACCTGTTGCCTGAATGAATGGCAGTGGCTTCTGAGATTGTTCTCTTCTAGGAAGATTGTTCTGGTGAGGGGGAGGAGAGAGGAGTGTAGACCAACTAGGTACAGATCACAGGTCAGGAAGGTCCCTAGAAGTGGAGGTGAGGGGCACTGGGAACTCTGGTGTGGAGGGTGCATGGACTCAGTGAGCACCTTCCATAATCATCCCAGGCCTGTCTCAGAGCTGTGAGGATTGCCAAGGGTGTTTGATGCAGTCACTAACCAGGGCCCAGCTGATGCCCACAGGCAGCCCCAATCTGCCTGACCCCGTGGTCTTCCCCCCTGCAGGCCTCCCTGGAACAGCTTTTGCAGGTTCTGCATAGCACCACACCCCACTACATTCGCTGCATCAAGCCCAACAGCCAGGGACACGCCCACACCTTTCTCCAGGAGGAGGTAATTCACTGGGCCAGAGCTGATTTGCTGGGAGCCCCATCTGGCCAAGGCCCTGAAGGGACGAAAGGCAGAACTTAGGCTCCAAATAGAGTGACCAGAGTGAGGCTTTCAGGTTGAGTTTGACATTAGGGCATCTTGTGCCCCTGCTTTGGCAGGACAGTCATGTATGGTCTTGCGGTCTATGCACAGCACAGTGAGCTGGCCAGGAAGCCTCCACTGCATCTTATGCTCTGCTCACCAGTTCATGTGCCCTGATGAGAGTGAAGCTGCCCCGAGGATTGGTGATTAGCTGAAGGGTCTGCATCACCTTGCAGTCAGTGCACGGTGTGGCCACTTCTGACAGAGGTAGAATTTTTTCTAATTTTCACAAAAGCAATTGATGGCCAGCAGCTGCCCTTTGTTCAAGGTACTGGGCTCTGATGTGGATGAGGCATGAGTGCTGGATGCTGGAGAGTGTCCCACAGTCCACTGGCCTTAGGGTTTATGGCCAGAGCTCTCCACTCAGGTCCTGGTGAATCTTTACAATATAACCTCTCCTGCTTCTCAGCTATAATTTACTCCATTGCCCACAAAATATAAAAATAAATAAATAGATTGGGTTGGGCTGCATCATGAGGCAGACTTTCTTCACAGCTGGGAGTGGTGAGACAGAAGTAGGAGCAGCACTTACCTCCACAGTATCAGAAGCAGGGAGAGTATACCCTCATCAGTCAAGTGTCAGGACAGCGTTCAGGTTCACAGGGACCAGAGCCTCAGAGGGCAGAAGGAGTGGTATTTCTGGCCTGCTGTCCCCACACCACAGGTGCCCACCCTGTCTCCTCACCCATGCAGGTCCTCAGCCAGCTGGAAGCCTGTGGCCTTGTGGAGACCATTCACATCAGTGCTGCTGGCTTCCCCATCCGGTGAGTGGGCCAAGCCCCACAGGGGGCAGGGCCAGTGTTGGGGTGGAATTTGGGACTCCAGCATGACAAGAGCTGCCCAACCCAGAGCAGGATGTGGAGGTGAAGAGAAAGAGGCAGGTCTACAGAAGTCAACCTGGAACTCGAGACTTCACTTGTTCACTTATCCATTCCTTTTCTGTGTACTATTTTACACTGGGCACTGTTGCTAGCATCAGTTAATAAGGAAGGTGAGCCTCTGCTTCTTGGGGCTTACATTCCTGTGGAATCAAGAACACAAAGTATTAAGTTAACCAGTGCTAGGAAAGAGACAGAAAGTGCTGCTAGGTAGACTAATGGGGAAGAGGATCTTTGGGGTGGTCAGGGATGGGCCCCTCTAATCAGCTCAGGCCTCTGGGAAGGGAAGGGGCCAGGAGGGAGGAAACAGCAAGCACAAAGCTCCAGCTCGGGAACTGAGATGCTGAAGTGCTGCACATAGAGAAATGGGGGGAGAAGGGCCTCAGAGGCCCAATGAGGACTTGGCAGTTTGTCCAGAGGGCCGGGAAGCCACTAGACATTGTGAGGAGAGACCGCTGTGCTCTCATTCATGTTCTGTGGTTACTGTGTGGACGTTGGACAGGGTCAGAAGAGAAGGGAGAGGATGCATGAGGAGGTTGTTAAGCGGGTGTGTAGGCAAGACGGTGGCCAGAAGAGGGTGGCAGCCATGACAAATGAAGAGACATGGGTGGAATCGGAGTATGGTTTGTGATAAAAAACAGTACTGTGGGATGACTGACCAAGGGATGTGGCCAGGGGAGCAGTCAGTTTCCAGGTTGCACACATAACTTCCAGGCTTCTGTCTGATGCAAGTGGATGAATCAGGAAATCCTATCCTTGAGATAGGATGGGGAAGGCACAGGCTGGAGGTGGGACAGGAGGGGAGTCAGGAATGTGGCCTTGCCAGGTTTGCAGTGGCTGTAAGACAGGCTCAGGGCCCAGAGCTTTGGAAACTAGAGAGTACATGAGGATCTGTCCTCAGTGGGTTGTAACACCAGGAGCAAGGAGGAAATCACAATGGGGAGAGAAAAGGGTTCTGAAGCCATTTGCTGAGCAACATTCACATTTAGAGAGGGGGTAGGTAGATGATAAGAAACCAGCACCAGCAACTTGGCAGGAGTCGTGGGTGAAGGAGGAAGCCAGACTCACAGGGGTCCTGGGGGCTGAGAGACCTGTATGGGGATGGGAGTCAGCCGGGCACCTTCCAGAGGCCAATTACTGGATTTGGTGGCATGGTGTTTGCTGATGGCTGCAACAAGAGCCACACGGAACAGTGTTGGGCACTGAAGCCAGACTCAGGAGGAGGAGGTATAAATAGATACAAGGTGTCATAGGCTGTTTAAGTGTTGAGGTGAAGGGGAGCAGAAAAATCAGGAGGAAGCAGGGAGTCAGAGAAGCAACATATGTGGTTGACTGTATGAGTGATCCAGTTGGGGAGGAGCCTGCAAGCCCCTTTGGAAGGAGGCAGGCCAAAAATCCCCTACTAAAAGAGTGAGAAGCTTTGTTTGGGTAGACCAAGGCTGCAGGAAGAACAGAACCAGTTTAAAAAGGTCTCCACTGTGTACTAATCTCTCCACAGCCACAACCTCATCCACTCAGTGGGCACAGTCTGGGTAGCACCTTGCTCAGTTGTTGAGTAGAATACATAGAGTAACTCCTGTTAGCCCCAAGAGGTGTCCCAGGCTCACAAATATCACTTCGTTTTCTTCTTCCACCTGCTTTGACTTCCAGAATCCCTCACCAGAACTTCGTGGAACGATATGCATTACTGAGAAGGCTCTGTGTTCGCACATCTCCTGGCCCCCATAGCCCATCTCCTGATGAAGGGCATTCAGGTGAGTGGGGCCCATTTGCTAGTCATCTGTTCAAGCACAGTTTACTGAGCACCTGCCCTGGGCCATCTCAGGGCTAGGGGGTTGGACATTCAGAGAGGAGTAAAACACAGCCCTGTCCTCAAGGTTTTTGGTTCACTGAGGGAAACAGACTAAAAGAAGCAGACAGTGGAGAAAGAAGGAAAGAACAGAATGCCGTGGTAGCTGTGAATCAGGGAAGGCTTCCTGGATGAAGTGGTGTTTGAAGACCGATGGTGTTAACCAGGTGAAGGGCATGCCACAGGACAGGTAACTGAACAGAGGCCTACAGGCAGGAGACAACACTGTATGTGTGAGGAATTCATAAAGGCAGAGAAAAGTTGAGATGAGGCTGGGGTAACAGGCAGGCCATGTCACAAACGCTGAGCTCTATCCTCTGTGCAGACGAGAGCATCTCAGAGGAGAAAAGGGTAATGTCAGCCTTGTGCTTTCTGGAGACCACTGTTAGGGGGCCCATGGCAGGCCTTGGGAGTGAGGCTAAGTTGGCCAGAGTTGAGAGAAGCTAGAGATGTGAGCACTGTGGGCAGTGTTGGGAAGAAACTGGTTTAGACTATGCCTGGCCGGTGGGGAAGAGAGGTTTTGGGGGCAACCGCTGAACTCTGGGACTGACTTGAGCTCCAGGTCCCTGGAGTCATCCAGTGGAGATGTCTGCCAGGCACTCAGCAAACCCTAATGTGAAGGGAAAGGTCCTGGCACAGTTGGAGGAAGAAGACACCAAGGACAGAGTGTGAGGCCCCTGCCCGGCAGGACCCCAGCCCAGCTGCAGCTGCTTACACCCACACAGCCTTACCCTGGAGCCTGTCAGGCCTGGGACAGTCCTAATTTCCCTCCTCTCTCGGGCAGAGTTTTGTCACTTTCCTTTCATTTTTTTCCTCCACCTCTTTCCTTCTCTCTTCATGATTTGCTCTACTGCTCTGTGTCTTATACCCAAAGCCCCCTTCGCCCCTGGTTGATTTTGGGATTTCTCGTCTGCGGCATCGTCTTTGACAGCCTCTGTCTCCAGAGAGGCACTGGGCAGCAAAAGGTGGTCACAGCCCTCAGGTAAATCCTTCTGCAGGAGCCAGCTATGCACAATGTGACATGGGGACCTGCTGGGCCTCCCTGGGACTGGGAGGCGTTCTCCCTTTTCCCATATTTGGCAGGGAGTTAAGGGCTCAGGGAGTGGTCCAGCTGCCCTGCTTGGCCCTCGGCATATTTGGGACCTTGGAACAGATACTGGCTGTTGGAGGTTGGAGTCCAGGCACCAACTGCCCTTTGCCATCTTGCCTGGGAGACCCACAGAAATGGAGGCTGTGGGCCAGCCACAAGTGGGGGTTCCGGTATTCCTAGGAGGAACAATAGGCGGGTCACCTCTGGCCTCCCTTCCAAAAATGTGGAAGTGGTTAGAGGCAAGAACAGCAGCAAGGAAGCCTATGGAGTATGGGGGAGACCAGAACCAGTTTCTTAAGTCCACAGAAGTATGTAGATGACCAAGAGCTGATGAGACCTCTGTCTCCCATCCTATAGAATGGTCTCCACACACCAAGGCGGCCACACTGCAACCTCTCCTCCAGGACATCCTCCATACTCTTCCAGCTCTAACTCAGGCAGCAGCCACACCGCGTGACCCAGCCGAGGCCACACCAGCCCCAGTACATTGTGGCAGGACCAAAGTGTTCATGACCGACTCCATGGTAAGCTGGTTTGTGACAAGGAGCAGAGTTCACTAGCTGCGTGCTCTGCTCAGCAGGACAAGGTCTGGGTCCACCTCAGGGCAGTGGAAGGAGAGGCTGCAGACTTCAATGGATACCTCTTCTCCCAGCTGGAGCTTCTGGAATGTGGGCGTGCCCAGGTGCTGGAGCAGTGTGCCTGCTGCATCCAGGGAAGCTGGCGGCGACACCGGCACCGCAAGCAGGAGAGGCAGAGGCGGGCTGCCACGCTCATCCAGGCAGGTAGGAGAGTTGGGGCTCTGGGCACACAGCCACGTTCCAGGCCAGCAGACAGACCTGGATGCAGACCCTGTTAGCTACTGCATGCCTTGTACAATACAGGTTTCCTTTGAAATGCTGCTGCTTGGGGCGCCTGGGTGGCTCAGTTAAGTGTCCCACTTAGGCTCAGGTCATGATCTCACAGTTTGTGGGTTCGAGCCCCGTGTTGGGCTCTGTGCTGACAGCCAGCTCAGAGCCTGGAGCCTGTTTCAGTTTCTGTGTTTCCCTCTCTCTCTGACCCTCCCCTGTTCACACTGTCTCTCTAGGAAATAAAACATTAAAAAAAAAAAAAAAGAAATGCTGCTGCTTGAACACCCATATACCAAAGCTGTGTCCCAGCTTCAAGACATTGACAGCACAAGCCTATGGTGCCCTGGGATTGGAATTCTGATCCACCTCACCCAGGGTGTCTCTCCAGTTTAATGGAAACCAGGTCACCACATAAAAGAGTGGGGTGTTCTGTAGGCAGTAGAGGCTAAAAATTTGCCATAATTCCCCTTTCCCAGACCTAGAAAGTGATTTATGCAATGTTCCTTTGCCTATTATGACAAATCACTACCTGCTGAGTTTAAGGAGGTAAAGATTTGACAAGATTTGATTCATCAAAGGAAGAGATATAGAAACCATGTTCACAGCAGTCTTATTTTGAAAATAAAAATACTAGGGGCACCTGGGTGGCTTAGTCGGTTAAGCGTCCGACTTTTGCTTAGGTCATGATCTCGCGGTTCGTGGGTTCGAGCCCCACGTCAGGCTCTGTGCTGACAGCCAGCTCAGAGCCTGGAGCCTGTTTCAGATTCTGTGTCTCCCTCTCTCTCTCTCTCTCCTAGAAATAAATAAAACATTAAAAAAAATTTTTTTTAAAAAAAGAAAAGAAAAATACTAGAAACAACCCAAATATCTGACAGTGGTGAAGTCATGGCTGTTATTATAGACCATTCTTATGGCAGCTAAGAAATTATTTTATTATTTATGAGAGAGAAAGAGAGACAGCATGAACAGGGGATTTATTTATTTATTTTTGAGAGAGAAAGAGAGACAGCATGAGCAGGGGAGGGTCAGAGAGAGGAGGAGACCCAGAATCCGAAGACAGGCTACAGGCTCTGAGCTAGCGGTTAGCACAGAGCCCAACGCGGGGCTCGGACCCACAAACAGTGAGATCATGGCCTGAGCTGAAGTCGGACGCTTAACCAACTGAGCCACCCAGGCACCCAAGAAATCTTTTTTTTTTAATGTATCTATTTTTGAGAAAGAGAGCATGAGCGGGGGAGGGAGAGAGAGAGGGAAACAGAATCTGAAGTAGGCTCTAGGCTCCCAAGCTGTCAACAAAGAGCCCAATGTGGAGCTTGAATTCATGAACCACGAGATCATGACCTGAGCTACAGTCAGATGCTTAACAGACTGAGCTACCAAGGAGCCCCGGCTGAGAAGTCTTTATGCGGAATATTTTAAATTTAATGGAAGACTACTTCCAATATTCCATTCAAACCAGGATGCCAAAACATACGTCAAGGGCAATGCACCTCCCTCAGGCACATTTCTGTGTGTATAGGCATAAAGCAATTGCAAAAGGAAACACAGAACCATCTGGTGGTTGGTGAAATAACATCTGGATTTGTCTTTAAACTTTAGTTTTCTAGAACCTAAATGTATTAATATTTAATGGAATAGCTCTTTTTCTGAATATAATGGTACCAAAAAGAACCAGTAAATGCTGAAATTTCAAGAGAAGGAAACGAAAAATTGCCAACCAGTCTGCCATCCAGTAGTCATTCCCTTTACCAACATGTGGATGTACGGTGGGGTCACTATTTGTGATTTCATAAAGCCAGCAAACAAATTCAATCCAGGACTTCCCAAATAAGAGATACTTCCTGTACCCTGGGCATTGTCCCAGCCAGAGCCTGAGGCAGGTGAGCCTCCCAGCTGCCATTCCAAGTGGGGTCTCTCCCGTCTAAACAGTGAGGGGTCAGAGCCAGGTTTGCTTCAGGTATTCACATTAGATCCTTACCCTACGTAGTGGCACGAGGTGGCCATTCATTGAAAAAGCACCTATTCCAAACTTCGTCGCAGCTTGGATGTTGCTGCAGAGCCAGGCTGCTAACAGTTCTAACCAACATTTCCTTTACTTCTTTCTCGTTTCTGGGCAAACTCCTTAGCTATTCGTTCCTGGTTAGCTCGGAAACACATCCAGAGGATGCACGTGGCTGCCACGGCCATCAAGCGCACATGGCAGAAATGGAGAGTGAGTATCTGACTAGCAGTCAGGATGGGCAGTGGGTAGTCTGTGTCAGGTGGCCCCAGGGTGGAACAATGACCCTGCCACCACACACTGGATGGCCTCAAGCTCCTCGCATTTGAAGTACCTCCGACACAGCAGGATGGTTCGGACACAGAAAGAGTGGCATAAGCAACTCTGGGAATATATTAAAAATCATGGGACTATACACTTTAAAGTGTGAATTTTATGGTCTATCAATTAGATCTCAAGGTTATTATTTTTAAAGTAGCACATGTAAGACCTAAGTCCAGTTACTTTTGGGTATAAAGTTCTACCACATGGCTCCAATGTAGCTGAAGGTATCCAGCTGTTCACCAGCCAGGTGCCCTTCAGTTTACCTTGTTAAGCTATTTTATTAAAGACAATTTTGGTTTCCCTTAGAAGAGCTAATAAATTGAAAGCTATAAAGTGGCATTCTTTTTTTAAGATCAGAATGGCTTTCCTTGCTTCTAAAGAACTGGATGGTGTGCAAGAAAAACACGTGTTTCAAGTTCCTGTTGCCTCGGCTTCCTTCCTGCTGCCCCAGGCACAGACCAGCCTCCTGGCAGCAATAATCCGCCTCTGGCCTCTGGGCCTGGTCTTGGCCAATGCAGCTGTGGGTGTACGTGGCTTTCAGAGGAAGCTGGTGGTCTGGGCCTGCCTCCAGCTCCCCATGGGCAGCCCCAGTAACTACACAGTCCAGACGGCACAAGAACAAGCTGGTGTCACATCCATCCGAGCGCTGCCTCAGGTAAGCTGTGTGACAGGATGGTGGTCCTGCCCACCATGGCTCTCGGTCCCTCACACCTCCTTGTAGAAGGCAGGAGGCAAAGCCCAGGAGTTCCCAGTGGGAGCAGGACTAATGTTGGGACTAGAGCCATCCTGACACTGCTCAGGAAATCAGAAGCTTGAGCTTCCTAGCTGGCTGCAGGTCTGGGTTGTTACCATCATTACAACTAGGAATTCTCCAGAGCCCTTTGACTTTTTGAAAACTGAGTGTCTTGCATCTCCTTTGAATCTCCATTTAATTAGTCGCACTTTAAAAAAATCTAGGTTGTGATGACAGCTTATTCCCTGAAATTGCACTGGGTTTAGCATATTTTCCTCAAATTATCACTTGGTTTATCTCCTGTTCCAGAGGAGCAAATAACAAGCAGGTAAGTCAGTTGTCCAAGAGCTCTGTTTTTATAGTATGGGCAGCCAGAGTAAAAGTCAGCCAGCATAGAACATTGGCTAATACTCAACCTATTACATGGGATCACAGCAAGGATTAAGTGACACTGACAAGGCAAAAGGAAGGAAAGAGTGAATTTCCATACCAGAGGAATTACCCTAGGGGGTAATCTGGATAAATCTCCCATGACAGCATGCAGGCTAGCCATAGTGTAAACAGAAGTGTAACTGTTTGCTCTTCCAGTTGTAAGCAGTTTTAAAGTATGACAGGTAATACTCCTTATAGGGGAGAGCTCCCTTGCGCATCACACGAATGGATGTAAAATTTTGTATTTTAATACCACTCTGGACTTTGCCACTGGTTTAGAATGAGAAGAGAATGTTAACTGAATCATACCAGTACTTGTCCACACTTCTGCATTTCTAGCATTTGCTCTAGGTACCTGTACGGCTGGCACTCCTAGGAGCCAGAGGTTAAGCTGTATCTCTCTCCCTAGGGCTCGGTCAAGTTCCATTGCAGAAAGTCTCCACTGCCTTATGCTGACATCTGCCCTGAACCTTCACCCTATAGTGTTACTGGCCTTAATCAGATTCTGCTGGAAAGACACAGCCTGGGCCACGTGTGAGTTCTCACATTCTAGCCTCACCCAGCTGAGCAGTCCTCCAGTGCCTTTGTGTCCAAAAGGCCTTTTCCTGCCAGCTGCCTCGCCAAAGACATTCGATCGACACAAAGCTGCCAAACTACTCCCACAGCAACTCTAAGTACACGTGAGCAAGCGACAGCTCCCGCCTGCAATCCAGGGATGCCGCAGCCACCAGTGGCATGGGGCTCCCACCTCCATCTCAAGCCCTGACAAGTGTCATGGGTTGGTTTACCAAACCAGGACTAAAACCTCAGGGCCACAGAGAACTTCCCACATTTTACTACCTTCATAGATCCGACTCACTGGTGTAGTTCATCACTACATTGGGGCACTTCTGATTCCCTGCAGACAAAACAGGCCAAGTCAGCCTGAAATTAACCCTAAAATTTCTACTGGGGTATTTCCATTTAGTTCCTTTAAAAATAACAAAACCTTATTATTTAATATGTTGACTTAGTGTAATTTCAAGCAATTATGAACTAAGGATGAACAATGTAGTTAACCAGAGAATAACCATATCTTGACTTTATTTATCTTGACTTTAGCAACAATGAACAAGTTTTAACTTAAATGCATATAAAACTTCATAGTATCATTTGCGATGTCTAACCTGTACCAAAAATAAAACATTTAAAGACAACCACCTAAATGTCAAATTCTCTTTCCATAAAGGGTTTGCCACCTCAAACATCCCATCTTGCCTGAAATCCATGCCTACAATGCTTGAGATAAACACGTATGCGGCCTACCCACCCTACATCAGCCAGCCTATAGTCTGGAAGTCACCACCCCCTGCTCAGGGCCCCTCACTAGCTGTCCTGGGAGAAGGAGCAGGCAGGTTCTGAGCCACGCACATGACTGAGTAAGCAGCACAATAAACCATCTTAAGAATCCTCATCCTGGGACGGTTCCACAATCCGTAAACAGCAGTCGGCAAACTCCACAAACAAGGGCTCCTGCATGCAGGCCCTCATGAGCTCTGCCTTGTTGTCTCCCTGATCGAGGCTGACCATCAACTGTCTAAGGTGTGGATTGAGCAGTAGGCTTCTTAATGCTGCAGACTCCCCTTAAAAATGAACAAGAAAGCCAATGTGAGTTCAAGTGGGAACAGACGGAGATAGTTAAAAGGTAAATGTTTCTAATGTAACAAAATATCAAGAGTGTTGCATTCGCTTAACCTTTAAAACCAATGCTTCACATAAATAAGACGAGATCAGAGGATTTCCAAGTTAAATGCCATCACAGATTCTTGTTCTTGGGATCTCTGTAAATAATTTAACCTTAGGCCATTTCAATTAGGAAACACAAAAAAACAATAGCATTAAGCTGTTTTTGTTCTTCATAGGCCTGAAGGTGCTCAGTGGGTGAGGACAGTTACACCACATACTCTGAACACTGTTTAAGCAAGTGCTTGACCCTCACAAAGCAGGATCAGTAGCAATGAACAGACACTCACATCTGCATTTTCTACAGTTTACAAAACTTTTCATCCCTACCCTCATATCTCAGCTTTACCCTCAGTATTACTAACCACTACCATGGGAATAGGTGCCAAGCAGAGTCAGCCTATGATGAGACGGAAATAATGAAAACTCCCATCTTTAGGAACTACACTGGCCCACTGATCACACACAGAACTGCTATAAGGACTGACCGCACAGTCCTACACAAATGCTGGGCATTGTTAACACCTGCATCCCTCTGAAAAATCAGATCCTGGGATTGCCCAGTCTGCATTAATGGCTACTCCATATACTGAGCACTGGGTACACATGGGAATAAATGCAGGCCCCTGTCCTACAAATTGGTGGGGGAGAAATTACTATGAAATACAAGTGGTATATTACAAGGCCCCATTGAAAGGCAAAAAACTGCTTACTTCTGAGAAAGACAAAACGTCAAGAGAAGTGTAGCTGAGGAAGGGTAACCTGAACCAAGCCTTGAGGGAGAATTTTGTCAACCCGCAAAACCAGCAGGATTCCAGGGAAAGAACTGTAGGCAGGCTGGGAGGTGTTGAACCCCTGAGTGCTCACAGAATCATGCAATGAAGGGCTCTGCATGCCATTCTCAAGTGCAGCTGACCCTGAACAACAGGCTTGAACTGCATAGGCCCATTTATACAGGGATTCTTTTCCCATTAATACAGTGCTGTAAGTGTATTCTCTTCCTTATGACTTTCTCAACATTTCCTTTTCTCTCATTTACCATAAGAAGACAGTATATAATAAATATAACATACAAAATGTTTTAACTATGTTATTGGTAAGACTTCCGGTCAACACTAGGCTATTAGTAAAATTCTGAGGGAGTCAAAAGTTATATACAGATTTCCAACTGCATGGTAGTGGTGGGGGGGAAGCACAACCCCTGCATTGGAGATCAACTGTATTAATAACAAAAAAAATCACATTCTATACATTGGATTAAATGTATCAGTGGCTGACAAGAAGTAAACACAGCAGAGACTTACCTAAATTCTTTAAATTCTGCAAAGGAACTCTGTCCTCTTCCTCATCACTGTTGAGAAAATCGGCTACAGAGTCATCATCATCTAAGGAATACAGAACACAATCAACTAATTAGGACTAGAAACAACACTTAGATGCCAGATTTTAAAAATTACTGCAATAGGTAAAAAATGTGCACACAAGTGACAGTAGCAGGAGTAAGTAGGTGTAGACAAAACAAACAAAAATGACTTTTCTGGAACTTATAACTGTACCAAAGTTCCTTTTTGGAAAGGGAAAGAAAGTGAAAGCAAAAAATTGGTGACTTTAACAAGCACATTCTAGCATTCACATACTTGTTCCTATGTTTCTCTGTGTTCTTTAGGCCAGGAGCATGATTTTCCAATTCCTATTACCCCAGCTCCCCTGACTATGGCTCCAGCCCTGTCAGGAGCCAAAAAACTAGGTGTTCTGTAAAAACTCACTAACGTGAATGCCCCGTGCTTTTAGCATGGCCAGAAATTTCTGGCACTGCCTGAACCCAACAAGGAAGTTTCTCAAAGGGCAGAAATAGGCTATCCCCATGCTGTGAATGTTCAGGCACCAGGGGGGGCTGCTTTCAGAGACTGGCATGCTACATGACACCCAGGAGATACTGAAGTCTGGAGAGATGGATGAGCGGCTCCAGAGGAGCCCCCAACAGCAAGAAGGTGACCTAGGCCAAAGGCAGCTGCCCACCCAAGCCTAGCTCAGGGTAACTGACAGCTCTGGCCAGGCCCATGGAGGGAGACCTGAAGCCATGACTGGAAAAGGATCCTGCCGGTAGGGTCCACCCCTCATCCCCAAACCACAGCTACAGCCTTTATGCCCTCTGCCTCTGCCCCCCTCCCCCCCCCGGGTTTCTTGTCCTTAATAATACCTTCAGGCTGCTCTATAATACATAACAGGTGCCCCCACTCCTGGCTCCGGGCTAAGGAAGATGCTGCTCCTTGATGAAGCCATCGTTCCTGACTCCCTGCCCCAACCCACATCTTCTCTGTCCTTTCAGCTTTTATTTGAAACCTTTTCCTAGGTTGCTTGGTTTGAAATCAACCATCCCACCTCTGTCTTCTGCAGGCTTTATACTTGTTGCAGTAACAGCTGATCTTTTTTTCTCCATAGGACGAGTTTTAGGGTTGCACTGCTCTGAAAGAGACACAAATCAGATGCACATCACTTATACTTTAGTGACAAGGCCGCACCTCTCCACCAGGCCAGCATCTAGGTGGGAAACATGTTCCAGATAAGAGATGTGGATGGGGATGAAGACGGATGGATCCAAAGGAAGTGAGGGATCAAAGGGCAGTATCCAGAAAACAAGCAACCCTGAGCTTGGCAGAGAGTGGAGGAAATAGGCCTCATGCACCCCGAGGGGCCGTCCCCATCCTCCTTACCCTGCCAAACCCAACAGGGCTTTCACCCAAAATCAAGCGGCACACTGACTTCAATTAGCAAACTATTTTTTCAGCACTTTCAGATACCGAATTTGCTTGTATCATGTGCCACTGGGATTACACAGATGGAAGTCATCTGGCCCATCTTAGGGATGGCGATTAGAGACATGGAGAAGAATCTGATCTACAACACCTGAGAGGGAAACGCCAGGTGGAATGAGCATTCCTGGCAGAGGGAAAGGTCGATGGCCGGACCAGATCTCTGAAAGAATAGGGTCAGGTGCAAGGACACAGTAATGAGCAACTACCAGCTGATTGACAGGGCAGGCCTGGCAGGTGGCTGGGGCACACAAAAGTGAAGGAAGAGCAAAAGAATGCCACACAGGAGGGAGGTTGGGCCTTCTTCCCAAGACCAGTGTCTCTCATATCAAGGGTGCTGTGGTGTTCAGGGCTGAAAGGTGTTTAATGGTGTGAGTCTCACACACCACAGGGTGTTTATCTGAGCCAATACAATTGCCAGAAGTGCCCTCAACCCTCCTCAGCTACCGTGACAACAGAAAGAACGTGACAATGCGTCTCCCCAGGAAGAGCAATACTCAAAGTTAAGAACCACTGACTTCCTTTGCTAGACAGGCTGCAGTTTTCAACAAGGAAATGAATTAGTCAAATGTGCATTTCAGGAAAAACCTTGGCAGCAGCAGGGACACACAGTTAAAATCTCCAGATTGCCCCAGGTTGCCTTAGGGGTTTTTGGGGGACACCCTGGGCTGCACAGCCAGAGCAAAGCCTACCCAACCCGGCTCCACGACCCTATTTCCAGCAAAGCAGTTTTCCTTCCTGTCTATCTCAAACCAAAAAGTTTCCTTTGAAAATGCTCTAGGGATGTTGGGGTCTTAAAAAAAAAAAAAGAGGAAGTAGCTTGAAACGGACCTCTGAGTCAGTCTGGAAGGGAGGACACTAGAGGCAAGAAACCAATGAGGAACTTTAATAAGAGAGTCAACCCAGCATGAGGTCGTGGCAAAGGGTCCCTGAGGACTGAGAAGAGACCCTGGATTGAAGTTAAAATGTAGACTAATCGCTCCTTATGATAAACAAATCTACCTCGTTTCTAACGAAGCATTTTAAAAGAAAGAAAACGTTTTTAACCTCAAGCACAGCTTCTGTGTCAGAATACTAAAATGAAGAAACTACTAGGGTCCACTCTAACAGCCAAAGCTGTCCACTATAGGGGAGCGGGGCGGGGGGGGGGTCTATAAAAGGAAAGGCAGAGCATAAGTTTTGGCTGTTCGAAACTCGAGGAAGCATTCACAGGTAGAGGTTCGCCCTGGGGAGAAGCAGGGCTCGTCGAGGGGCTGCCCGCACTTGGGGAGCGCCGGAGGCTCAGGCGGGGCACCAGGACCTTACCTTTGTGCTTCCGGAAGCAGCCCACGGAGCAGCTGCAACAACAGAGGCCATGAACGCGTCAGCCCGGAAAGCAGCGCGGACCCTCCCGCGGCCCCCGCCCGGTCCCCAAGCCGCCCCGCCGGCCTCCTCCCCCACGACCCCCACTCTCACTAGGGCATGCGGCAGGCGGGGCAGCGGTATTTGGGCTCCTCCAAGCAAATCACGCAGACGACGGCGCTACAACTCAGCGACGCCATGGTGGCTCCCCGGCCTCACTCCCACCCGAACGCGCGAGTCTCCAGCCGAGGGCGCCACGTGCACGCCTTTTTCCCCTGTTTCCTTAACCCGGACCAATCCTCGAGCAGCACTTACTGGCAGTCAAAAGCAGTGGATCGATCCTGCTCATTGCTCCAGTCCTGATAAGTTGATAAGTAGAAAGTCGATACACTCGATACGCATCCAGTGGCACCTTTGGTTTCCAGGATTAAATCACAGTTGTAGTGGGAGAACTTGTTATGTATTCCTGTCCCTGTCCCTAAGGGACTCTGACTTGGAGCAAGCCACTGCCACTCTCCAGTTCGGTTGCCCCACATGTAAAAAGAATATACGGGACTAAATGTCCTTTACCTTCTGGCTTGGAATTTCCGAATCTTGCAAGGGCACTGGGTTCTCATGCCCACTCCGTCCCCCCACATCTCATTTGCTTATGTCTAGCAAATGAGAAGTCCAGACCCTGGCCGATTAGATCGATCGGTTAGATAGAGTGAGGTACATGTGCTTTTCCCAGCATAGGCCCTTTTTGTCTCAGGAAAGAAAGATGAGGCTTGACCACTGACAAATGTTTATTGAACTCTAAGAGACAGCACTGCACTGCCCAGAGGCTGGGCTGGGGACACCCAGGCAGTAGCAGGCACAGCCTCTCTGGGACTCCCTGGGACACAGAGCTCTCTGGGACCTCAAAGCTTGGACAGAAGGCAGGAGGGAGAGGTGAGAGAGAAGAGACTCTGTCTGGATAGGTGAACTATGATGGGCCTTGAGTGGCACCTCAGGCTTTAGGAATAGACAGTCATGTTTCATTGACAGCCTGTGTCTCCTTGAAGCCCTCAGTACTGCCCAGGCTAACCAGGGCTCCCACCCAACATGTGCAGTGCCCACCTAGGGCCATATGTCATTCTCACTCCTAAGTGTTTCCTCCTTTGTGTTGGCCCATCAGTCCACAGGTTCCCACTACTATAAGGGCCCCCGCATGACTGTCATTGCCTTTGTGGATAAATCTGCTAAGACTAAGGCAGCTATTTGAGTCTTGATTCAAGCCCCTCCCTGGCTATGTGACTTTTACCCTCTCTAAAGATCCTCACCTATTAGTATGGATTTTCAGGCCTACTTTCCAGAGCTGTTGAGAAGAAGAGAGAAGACATTGTGTTAAAAATGTTTGTAATTTGAAGTGCTACAAAGAGTTATTATGTGATACCCAGATCTGATCTTGGGTCTGGACCCTACAATTGCAGGTGTCAGGCCCCAAGTCCCTCAAAGTTAGGGTCCTGAATGAAGCTCAGTCCCCTCCAAAAGGGTTCTGCCTGTATGGGCCACACTTGGGTGGGCAGAACAACTATCCATCCCTGCTTTGGCTTTGCCAAACTGTCCCTAGGATGCAGTCCAGTCCTTATTGCTGAAGTGGCATGGACCCCTACTTGCCTTGGCATGCTGTAGCCCCTGTGTAGACCAGGACCAGCCTGAAATCCAAGACATGTCTCTACTGACCCAATAATCAGAAGCATTCCCTGTATTCTTCCACAGTTGTGACTGTCCCAAAACCATTTCAGAAGGCCCATGCATACCTCAAAGGCCAGAGATCAGTGATTTGTCCCAGCCACACTTGAATCCTGTGCCCTGTCTGGCACCCAGTAGAAATTTGTCATGTATGGACATCATCACTGCCCAATCCAGATTTTTCCTGTGAGTTATGTTTGGAGGCTGTCCACAATTTTCAGGGATCCACCCCACCTCACCCATATCCAAACCACGCTGATTCCTCTACCTTCAGCTTCAGAGGTGATGACATCAACAAAAAGAGAAAGTTTCTGAAATTCCTCCCATGCACATTCCACCCAGTAAAGACAGCCTTCTACTCTGGGAGACCTCCAGCTCCCCCAGACAGCCACATCCCTCCTGCTCCAATGTCCAGGAAAGGAAGTGGCTCAATTATGATGGTGATGAGGTTAGGAACACCAAGAGATCAAGCAAGCCCAGTCTAGCTCCTCTTGGCAATGGCCAGTTCAGAGAAAAACGGCAGTTCAACAACTACACGTCCACACTGATGAAGCTAAGCTTAGCAGCACCCTGGTTCTCCCTGGAACCCCGCCACGCCCATCCTAGCAGCTGTATAAGGCTGCGTCGCTCCTCCCCGTGCCCGACCTAGAGAGAGGTAAGGTAATAATCAAGGCTGATTGGTTTTCAGAGCTTGACCGCCTGGCAGGCGCTGTCCAGCGCATTCCAGGAACCAAACCCAAAGCCTGGCGCTGTGCGTAGAAGTCGAGGCCCGGCACCTAGCACCGCCAGAGGGCGCTTCAGGCCCAAACTGGCCCTGAGTAGCGGCGCTACAGCGGAATAGGAGTAAACTCTACCCCGTTCCTGCTTGGAGCCAAGGCTGTCTCGCAGCTCCAGGAAGGGTAAACCCAGGCACTGGCGCGCACCTGGAACACCTCCAAGTGGCAGGAAAGAGCATGGAGAGCGAGATGCTGAAGCCAGCGACCGGATGGGCCGCAGTGTCTCCTCCACAAAAGTAAGGTGCATTATCAGCAGAGGGCTCCAAAGGCAACTGGCTTTTATCCCTGGACAACTCCCAAATGCTTATTGCCCGACGCTTCCTAGCATTCCCAGTGGGCGGAACTGCAGCTGCAAGCTAGCCACCCGCATTAGCTGATGAAAGTTTAACCGTACTTTGGGAGCTTGGGGTTACTAAGTAGGGCCTGAGCCACTGCCCTGCACCTTCCCCAGGGCCATGATGGGGCAGGCAGAGAGATCAAATCGTCCAACCTGTTGCAGTTGTCAGAGGCGGGGGATTCATAAGGTTGGGTTCTCTGATGCCTTGCCAAATCTTAGTTCTTGCTGCAGCCCTCCTCAGGGCACAGGGGTCCCAGGGCCAGCACCAAGAGAAGTGTCTGCGATTGGCGCCTTTAGGCCTTTAGGCCTAAAGTAGGCTTTAGGGGACCTACTGCCTTGTTCTCATCTGTTCCCTCTGTTTCTGCTCTGGTATTGTAGTAAGTAGCTAAGATGTTAAAGTGCATAAGGTTGTTGGTGGGAATCAAATAAAGGAGGCCAGAGGTTCAGGTGGAGTGGAGTAATCAGTTTCCAACTCTCTTCATGTTGTTTTATAGCATGAAATGAAATTCTTTCCCCAATTCTAGACAATAACAGTCTGACCTACAATTAAACTTCAAAACAACAAAAGGGATAAAGAATAATCGCATTATTCCCAGTCCCAGAACCATTGGGAGAGCACAGACAAAAGAAGTCACCGTTGTTTTATGAACACACTCATCCTACCACCCAAACCCCACACTTTTCTTTTTTTCACACCCTCTGCCACTTGCAGACCCACAAAGATCCCACCTTATATTCCCTAACCCAAACAGAGATCAAAGGAATCAGGACTTCCAGCCAGAATCTCCAAGAAGCCTCTCAGGACAGGAAGTGGATCTGGCACTTTGCAGAAACTTCTTAACCATGTGGCAGAGATTCATAGGAACTCTGTTCAGTGAGAAGTAGGGAAGAGAAGCTGAGGTCCCAAATTTCCTCTGCCCTCTTAAAACTAAAGACAAAATAAAGACTTTGGACAAAAGCTATTAGAATTCTTTATGAGCAGATCTGCACAATAAAGTTATTCAGGCCAAAGGAAAATAATGTAAATAGAAATTAAAATCATAATATAATACCACCACACACTGTGTAGAATGACTAAAATTTAAAGGACTGGCAATAGCAAGTGCTGGCATGGAGGCTGATATGGTCTGAATGTTTGTGTCCCCTCAAATTCATATGTTGAATTCCTGACCCCCAATGTGATGGTATGGGGTGGGAGAGATTTGGGAGGTGATAAGGTCATAGGATGTAGCCCTCATGAATGAGAGTGTGCCTTTGTAAAAGTGACCCCAGAGAGCTCTTTTGCCCTCTTTCCACCATGTGAGATGATGGTGGTCTGTGAAATAGGAAGCAGGTTCTCACCAGACACCAAATCTGCTTTGCTCTTGGACTTCCCAGCCTCCAGAACTGTGAGAAATAAATGTTTGTTGTCTAAGCCACCCAATCTATGGTATTTTTGTCATAGCAGCCCAAACGTACTAAGTCAGAATTGGTACCAAGAAATGGGGCACAGCTGTAACAAATACCCAAAAATGTGGAAGTGGCTTTGGAAGTGGGCAATGGGTTGAGGCCAGAAGAGTTTTCAGATGCATGCTAGAAATGAGATGCCTACATTGCCATGAATGAACCTTTAAAAGGTAATTCTGGTGAGGGTTCAGAAAGAAAACAGGAGAGCTGTGGAGAAAGCCTCCATCTCCTTAGAGAACCCCTAAGTGGCCATGAATGGAACATTTGTAGACATGTGGACAGTGAAGGCCATTCTGGTGATGGCACACAGAAATGAGGAGCATGTTATTGGACACTGAAGGAAAAGTGATCCCTTCTGTAAATTCTGTAAATCAGCCAAAGAACTTGGCTGATTTGTATTTGTGTGCTGATATTTTGTGAAAGGTGTCCACCTTGCAGGTGAACTGGATGTTTAGCTGAAGAGATTTATTTTTATTTTTTAGATGTTTATTCATTCTTTGAAAGAGAGAGAGACACAGCATGAGCAGGGGAGGGGCAGAAAGAGAGGGAGACACAGAATTGGAAACAGGTTCCAAGCTCTGAGCTGTCAGCACAGCTTGAACCCACAAACTGTGAGATCATGACCTGAGCCAAAGTCAGAGGCTCAACCAACTGAGCCACCTAGGAGTCCCTAGCTGAAGAGTTTTCTAAACAATGTGTGGAAGGTGTGGCTAGGCTCCACCCAACAGTTTATGGCGAAATGTGAAAAGAAATGACTTACAGGTAGAATCGCTGAGCAGACAAGAGCAGAACTTATAGATTCTCAGCCTACACATATTGCAGAAAATTAGATCTAGTGATGAGGCCAAGTCACCATTTGACCAGGAGATTAGTGTGGATCAGTCATCTCAATAGAAGCCAGGCACTATTCTTCAAAAAACACTGGGATGATGGAAGTATGTCCCCGAACGCTATTCAGAAATCAGCAGGCTGCTATGCCCACCATGGGCCCAGAGTACACAGCTCATAGACAGAAGAGTTTTCAAAGGGTGGGACTGCCTTGCTAGTTTAGGGTGGCCAGGATGTTCTCAGTCTCCTCAGAGAGACCCCTACCCGCCACAGAGAGTTTCAGGCAGAACGTCAGCCAAAAGGGTTTATATTCAATCCTTAAAGTTTAATGTTGTTTTCCCTATTAGATTTTAGACTTCCTTGGGACCCGTTACTCCTTCTTTCCTGTTTCTCCCTTTTGGGAGTATATTAGCTCTGCCTTCTTTGGTCTCTGCCAGTCTGTTTGATCTTATGGTTTCCCTTAGAGTGTCCTTGATTTTAATCTTTGATATTCTTCCATATCCATCTCCCCACTCCCACACAAACACATGTCCATTACCCTATACATGTGCTTCTCTCCTAGGTGCTGACTTGGTAGAGAAGTGCAATCCTGTCAATAAAATGGAGAGAACATGGCCTGAAATCTGTGTCTCTTTCAGTGCATTGCAATCCTTAAACTCCTTTTCCTATTGAGAAATAAAATTTAGCTGTTACTGCAAAAACTAAGCTAAAGTAGCATCCACATACAAGGTCCCTCTCTTCCTGTTGGGTCTGCAATTGACAGCGAGTGATAGGATCTGAGGGCTCTCCCTGCTAGCCCCCACCTCCATTCTATACAAGGTTTCCTTTTCCCCATTTTGATGAAGATCTTTCTTTGAAAGCATCACTGATCAAGAGTAAGTTTCTTGGGGCATGTGGCTGGCTCAGTTTGTTGAGCATACAACTCTTGATCCTGGGGATGTGGGTTCAAGCCCCACACTGAGGCTTAAGTATAGATTAACTTAAGTAGAAATTACTTAAAAATAAAGTCTTTAGGTCCTATCAAAATAACACCAACATTCTTCACAGAGCTAGAATAAACAATCCTAAAATTTGTATGGAACCAGAAAAGACCCCAAATAGCCAAAGCAATCCTAAAACAGAAAACCAAAGCTGGAGGCATTATAATTCCAGGCTTCAAGATGTAGGTCTCAAAGTAGCCAACTGAAATGTTTATTGACACTTATTCAGATTTAGGAAGGAAAGTTCATCCCATGAAAGCAAACCTGGAGTCATGTATCTCTCCTAAAGTCTCTGCTTAAAGCAGCTACTAAAGGTGAATAGTGAATAGTGAAGGAGCCCACTGAAAGAATTAACCAAGTGCATTTGAGAATATACAGGGCAGGTATAAACATGGAGCAATGACTAATGCACATTTTGCAAAACAGCAAAACTTCAAAGACGTTTTATTTGATTTATTTATTTTTTAATATAATTTATTGTCAAATTGGCTTACATACAACACCTGGTGCTCATCCCAACAAATGGCCTCCTCAATGCCCATTACCCACTTTCCCGTCTCCTCCATCCCC
Source organism: Hyaena hyaena (assembly GCF_003009895.1). Taxonomy (NCBI): domain Eukaryota; kingdom Metazoa; phylum Chordata; class Mammalia; order Carnivora; family Hyaenidae; genus Hyaena; species Hyaena hyaena. The sequence continues at coordinate 8,032 of NW_024081199.1, read as the reverse complement.
CTCAACCAACAGTTTGTTCTCTGTATTTAAGAATCTCTTATAGTTTGCCTCCCTCCCTCTCTGTTTGTAACATTTTCCCCATTCCCTTCCCCCATGGTCTCTGTTAAGTTTCTCAAGATCCACATATGAGTGAAAACATATATCTGTAATTCTTTGACTGGCTTATTTCAATTAGCATAATAACCTCCAGATCCATCCACTTTGCTGCAAATGGCCAGATTTCATTCATTTTCATTGCCAAGTAGTATTCCATTGTATATATAAACCACATCTTCTTTATCTGTTCATCAGTTGATCAACATTTAGGCTCTTTCCATAATTTGGCTATTGTTTAAAGCGCTACTATAAACATACGGGTACATGTGTATCAGCACTCCTGAATTCCTTAGGTAAATTCCTAGCAGTGCTATTGCCAAGTCAAAGGGTAGTTCTATTTTTAATTTTTTGAGGACCCTCTACACTGTATTCCAGAGGGGCTGCACCAGCTTACATTCTGACCAACAGTGTAGGAGGGTGCCTGTTTCTCCACATCCTCGCCAGCATCTATAGTCTCCTGATATGTTCATTTTAGCCACTCTGACCAGCGTGAGGTGGTATCTCAGTGTGTGTTTGATCTGCATTTCCCTGATGATGAGCGACGCTGAGCATCGTTTCCTGTGTGTGTTGCCCACCTGGATGTCCTCTTTGGAGAAGTGTCTGTTCATGTCTTCTGCCCATGTCTTCACTGGATTATTTGTTTTTCAGGTGTGGAGTTTGGTGTGTTTCTTATAGATTTTGGGTACTAGCCCTTCATTTGCAACTATCTTTCCCCATTCCATCGGTTGCCTGTTTTATTGATTGTTTCCGTTGCCGTGCAGAAGCTTTTTATCTTGATGAGGTCGCAATAGTTCATTTTTGCTCTTGATTCCCTTGCCTTTGGGGATGTGTCAAGTAAGAAATTGCTGCGATTGAGGTCAAGGAGGTTGTTTCTTGCTTTCTTCTCTAGGGTTTTGATGGTTTTCCTGTCTCACATTCAGGTCCTTTATCCATTTTGAGTTTATTTTTGTGTATGGTGTGAGAAATTGATCTAGTTTCATTCTTCTGCATGTTGCTGTCCAGTTCTCCCAGCACCATCTGTTAAAAAGGCTGTCTTTTTTCCATTGGATACTCTTTCCTGCTTTGTCAGAGATTAGTTGGCCATATATTTGTGGACCCAATTCTGAGTTCTCTATTCTATTCCATTGGTCTATGTGTCTGTTTTTGTGCCAATACCCATACTGTCTTGATGATGACAGCTTTGTAGTAGAGGCTAAAGTCTGGGATTGGGATGCCTCCCGTTTTGGTTTTCTTCTTCAATATTACTTTGGCTATTGGGGGTCTTTTGTGGTTCCATACAAATTTTTGGATAGTTTGTTCTAGTTTTGAGAAGTATGCTGGTGCAATTTTGATTGGGATTTCATTGAAAGTGTAGATTACTTTGAGTAGTAATGACATTTTTAAGCAAAATTTATTCTTCTGATCCATAAGCATGGAATGCTTTTCCATTTCTTTGTGTCTTTTTCAATTTCCATAATAAGTTTTCTATAGTTTTCATCATACAGATCTTTTATATCTCTGGTTAGGTTTATCCCTAGGTATTTTATAGTTTTTTGTGCAATTGTGAATGGGATCAACTTCTTGATTTCTCTTCTGTTGCTTCATTATTGGTGTATGAAAATGTAACCGATTTCTGTACGTTGATTTTGTGCCCTGAAACTTTGCTGAATTCATGGATCAGTTCTAGTAGGCTTCTGGTTGAATCTGTCGGGTTTTCTATGCAGAGTATCATATCATCTGTGAAAAGTGAAAGTTTGACTTCTTCTTTGCCAATTCTGATGCCTTTTATTTCCTTTTGTTGTCTGATTGCTGATGCTAGGATTCCAGCACTATGTTAAACAACAGTGGTGAGAGTGGACATCCCTGTCGTGTTCCTGAGCTCAGGGGGAAAGCTCTCAGTTTTTCCCCATTGAGGCTGATGTTAGCTGAGGGCATCTCATAAATGGTTTTTATGATGTTTAAGTAAGTTTCTTCTATCCTGACTTTCTCAAGGGTCTTTATTAAGAAGGGATGGTGTATTTTGTCAAATGCTTTTTCTGCATCTATTGACAGGATCATATGGTTTTTATCTTTTCTTTTGTTAATGTGATGTATCACATTATTGATTTGTAAATATTGAACCAGCCCTGCAACTCAGGAATGAATTCCACTTGATCATGGTGGATAATTGTTTTTATGTGCTGTTGCATTCGATTTGCAAGTATCTTGTTGAGAATTTTTGCATCCATATTCATCAAGGATATTGGCCTGTAGTTCTCTTTTTTTTTTTTTTTTTTTTTGCTGGATCTCTGTCTGGCTTGGGAATCAAAGTGATGCTGGCTTCATAGAATGAGTCTGGAAGTTTTCCTTCAATTTCTATTTTTTTGGAATAGCTTGAGAAGAATGGGTATTGACTCTGATTTAAATGTCTGGTTTATTTAAATTCCCCATGGAAGCCATCTGGCCCTGGGCTCTTATTTGTTGGGAGATTTTTGATACCTGATTCAATTTCTTCACTAGTTATGGGTCTGTTCAGATTTTCTATCTCTTCCCATATGAATTTTGGTAGTGAGTGTGTGTTTAGGAATTTGTCCATTTCTTCTAAGTTGTCCAGTTTGTTGGCNATCAAAGTGATGCTGGCTTCATAGAATGAGTCTGGAAGTTTTCCTTCAATTTCTATTTTTTTGGAATAGCTTGAGAAGAATGGGTATTGACTCTGATTTAAATGTCTGGTTTATTTAAATTCCCCATGGAAGCCATCTGGCCCTGGGCTCTTATTTGTTGGGAGATTTTTGATACCTGATTCAATTTCTTCACTAGTTATGGGTCTGTTCAGATTTTCTATCTCTTCCCATATGAATTTTGGTAGTGAGTGTGTGTTTAGGAATTTGTCCATTTCTTCTAAGTTGTCCAGTTTGTTGGCATATAATTTTTCATGGTATTCCCTGATAATTGCTTGTATTTATGAGGGATTGGTTGTAATAAGTCCTTTTTCATTCATGATTTTGTCTATTTGGGTGCTCTCTCTTTTCTTTTTAAGAAGTTTGGCCAGAGGTTTGTCAATTTTGTTTATTTTTTTCAAAAAACCAACTCTTGGTTTCACTGATCTGGTCAACTGTTTTTTGGATTCTATATTGTTTATTTCTGTCCTGATTTCTCTTCTCCTACTGGGTTTGGGGTGCTCTTGTTGCTCTCCTTCTAGTTCTTTAGGTGCGCTGTTAGATTTTGTATCTGCACTTTTTCTGACTTCTTGAAATGGGCCTGGAGTGCAATGTATTTTCTTCTTAGGACTGCCTTTGCCATATCCCATAGAGTTTAGATTGTTGTATTTTCATTTGTTTCCATATATTTTTAAATTTCTTCCTGATTGGCCCATTCGTTCTTTAGTAGGGTGTTCTTTAACCTCCATGTTTTTGGAGGTTTTCCAGACTTCTTCCTGTGATTGATTTCAAGTTTCATAGCATTGTGATCTGAAAGTGTGCATGGTATGATCTCCATTCTTTTATATTTATTGAGGGCTGCTTTATGTCCCAGTATGTGATCTATCTTGTAGAATGTGCCATGTGCACTTGAGAAGAAAGTGAATTCCATAGCCTCAGGATGTAGAGTTCTAAATATATCTGTCAAATACATCTCGTCCAATGTGTCATTCAAATCCATTGTTTCTTTAGTGATTTTCTGTCTAGTTCATCTATCCATTGCTGTAAGTGGAATATTAAAGTCCCCTGCTATTAGCACACTTTTATCCATAAGATTGTTTCTGTTTGTGATTAATTGTTTTATGTATTTGGGTGCTTCCACATTCGGTGCATAGACATTTATAATTGTTAGCTCTTCTTGATGGATATACCCTGTAATTATTATATAATGCCCTTCTTCATCCCTTGTTACTGCCTTTACTTTAAAGTCCAGTTTGTCTGATATAAGTATGGCTACTCCAGCTTTCTTTTGACTTCCAGTAGCATGATAGATATTTCTCCATTCCCTGACTTTAAATCTGAAGGTTTCCTCAGGTCTAAAATGAGTCTCTTGTAGACAGCAAATAGATGGATTTTTTTTTCCACTTTGATACCCCATATGTTTTGATTGGAGCATTTAGTCCATTTACATTCAGTGGTATTATTGCAAGATATGGGTTTAGAGTAATTGTGTTATCTGTATGTTTCCTGCTTGTAGTGATGTCTCTTGTCCTTTGTGGTCCTTGCAACATTTCACTCACAGAGTCCCCCTTAGGATCTCTTGTAGGGCTGGGTTATTGGTGATTAATTCCTTCAGTTTTTGTTTGTTTGGGAAAATCTTTATCTCTCTTTCTATTCTGAATGACAGGCTTGCTGAATAAAGGATTTTTATCTGCATATTTTTTCTGTTCATCACATTGAAAATTTCCTGCCACTCCTTTCTGGCCTGCCAAGTTTCAGTAAGTAAATTTGCTACTACCCTTATGTGTCTACCTTTGTAGGTTAAAGCCCATTTGTCCCTAGCTGCTTTCAGAATTCTCTCTTTTTTAAATCTTTATTTATTTTTGAGAGAGAGAGAAAGAGAGAGAGTGCAAGCAGGAGAGGAACAGAGAGAGAGAGGGAGACATCTGAAGCAAGCTCCAGGTTGAGCTGTCAGCACAGTGCCTGATGCGGAGCTCCAACTTATCAACTGCTAGATTATGACCTGAGCCGAAGTCAGACACTTAACTGACTGAACCACCCAGACGCCCCCAGAATTCTCTCTTTATCTTTGTAATTTGCCAGTTTCACTATGATATGTTGTGTAGAAGACTGATTCAGATTACATCTGATGGGAGTTCTCTGTACCTCCTGGATTTCAATATTTGTTTCCTTCCTCAGATTGGGGAAGTTCTCAGCTATGATTTGTTCAAATACACCTTCAGCTCCTTTCTCTCTTCTTATGGAACTCCTATGATAAGGATATTGTTCCGGTTCATTGAATCACTTAGTTCTCTAATTTTCCCCTCATGATCCAGAATTTTTTAATCTCTTTTTCTCACGTTCTTCTTTTTCCATTTTATCTTCTAATTCACCTATTCCCCTCTGTCTCTTCAATCCTTGCTGTGACTGCCTGTATTTTATTTTGCACCTCATTTATAGCATTTTTCAATTCGTCATTACTATTTGTTAGTTTCTTGATCTCTGCAACAATAGATTCTCTGCTGTCTTCTATGCTTTTTTCAAGCCCAGCAATTACTCTTATGACTATTACTCTAAATTCTTGTTCAAATATACTGTCTATATCTATTTCGATCAATTCTTTAGCTGTCATTTCTTCCTGGAATTTCTTTTGAGGAGAATTCTTCCGTTTCATCATTTAGGCTTGTTTTCTCTCTTTTATGTGTTTTAGAAGTTTGTTATGTGCCCTACACCTGCAAGCACTACTATATATTTTTTTAAATTTTAAATAGTTTATTGTCAAGTTGGTTTCCATATAACACCCAGTGCTCATCCCCACAAGTGCTCTCCTCCATGTCCATCACCCTAACCCCCTCCCCCCACCCCATCTGCCCTCAGTTTGTTCTTGGCATTCAAGAGTTTCTCATGGTTTGCCTCCCTCCCTCTCCCCCACTATTTTTCCCCTTCTTCTCCCCCATGGTCCTTTGTTAAGTTCCTCCCAATCGTCCTATACGTGCAAACATATGGTATTTGTCCTTCTCTGCCTGACTTATTTCGCTCAGCATAACACCCTCAAGTTCCATCCATGTTGCTACACATGGCCAGATTTCATTCTTTCTCATTGCCATGTGCAAGCGCTACTATATTAAAGAGGATTCATACACTGTCCAGGACCTCGCCCTTCAAGAGAAGTTTTTTGGAGAGTGTTTCTTGTTCTCTATTGTTTTGACTTTAGTTACTTTATCTCCCTACTCATAGTGATATTTTGGACCCTCCACCAGGTGTCCTTTGATTTGTTCATTAAAGTAGCCCTGGAAAGGAAAACAAACAGACAGACAAACAAAAAACAAACCAAAAACAAAAACATGCAAACACACAAACAAACAAGCAAAAACAAAAAACCAGAAACACCAGCTACAAGTAAACAACAGAATGGAGGCAGTGCTGATGGAAGAGGCCTTACCCCATACAAAGAGAGAAATGACAGGGGTGGGGAAAAAGAAAGAATAAAAATTGGCCAGAGAAACTATATGGTTTAATCGAGAGAGAGAGAGAAAGGAAAATAAAGAAGGAGGTGGGGAAAGAGAAAAAGAAAATAATGTTATACAGACAAAGAAACTATATGGCTTAATCCAGAGAGAGAGAGAAGAAAATTAAGAAGGAAGTGGGGGGGAAAAAGACGATAAATCTGTCCAGACAAACTATATAGTTTAATCCAGAGAGAGAGAACAGAGAATAAAGAAGGTGTGGAACATGTATCAAGAGAATGGATTAAATATGTTTGCTTAAACAAACCAACAACCAGAGTAACCAGACTAGAGAAGGGAAGAGGTAAGATGGAGAAAAGGAAGGAAGAATGTATCTATATAATAAGAATTGGCTGAGCGTTAAACCAGGCAATGCAACAGCGCTGGTCTGGAGGAGGGGTCATTTGGTTCCTCACATCTATCCCACTCCAGAAGATACACTCTAGTAGTTACCAGGCGCAGAGGGATGTGGTTTGGTGTAAGCGGATCCCACCTCCACTGTGGGTCCTGCTGTGTGATCCCTGAGGACCTACCTTGGTGGTTGTGGGGAGAAAAATGGCGACCCCACCCCTAGTCTCTTCTCCACAGACCCAGAGTCCCAAACCACTGTTTAAGCTGTCCTCACTGTGCCATGGGCAAAAACAAGGCAGTTTGTCTCTCTCCCCCTGACTCCCATGCCTAGCACTTGACTGGGATTCAAACTCTCACTTTGCATGCCTGGGTACTGGAGAAGTGCCTCTCTGGGCCGCCCGATATGTGGTCCCTGGCTGGCGGGTGTTGTTTCCCACAGCGCTCCAGGGAGGGGATCACTTTCTCCTACTGTAGACCGCACCCTTGACCTAGGCACTGAGCCCAGGGGTGGCTCCCCTCCTCCTCAGGTACACAATCTGGGCAGCCAGCCCCAATCCGGAGTAAGCCCCGCAATTAGAGATTGGATCTTTCTCCATCCCCCGTCCTAGGTTTTTCTTTTGTCCAGATAGAGTCCTATGCTTCCCCAGCCGCTCTTTCTCTTCCTTCTGTTTCTCTGAAGAAGTAGATCCCTCCCCTCCATTCGTTTTATCTCTTTCAGTTGGCAACTAAGCACCTATGGCCTGTCAGGTTGTCCCGGTGGATCCCTGGAAGGGCAACTGTTTCTTTTCCTCCCGGACTTTGGGATTCAAAGTCCTTTGGCTTTAACACTTCTTTGTCTGGGAGAAGAGGGAAGTTCGGATCTCTCGACTTCTCTGCCATATTGGCCCCCCTCCCCATCTAAAGATGTTTTAAAATACTATAGATATCTTAAAAAACTGTTTAGAACCAAATGTGTTATCAATTATACAATCCATAAAGACGTAAATTCAGAAACCATGAATTTCAATAAGAATCCAGACTCAGATAATAGTTCCCACGAAGGAAGACTTTCGTGAATTCATTATCTTCTAACCCTCCAGAAAAAGCAAATAAACATAATTTGTCACAGGATCATGAGACTGTTTCCAAAAGGTCATAATCATAGGAGAGGTTTGCCCCTTTTGTAAGAGTTTGAGAAACTTGGACAAGGACAGTTTCTTGCCACAAAATCAATAGAAGAAGCAACAGTGAGAAAAGGGTATGCAGGCCTAGTCCTCTTCAATTCCTGGAAATCTTTACTCTCAGGTCACAAGATAGCAGGTCCAGTCAAGGTTTGGTGCTTTCTTTATGTGTGTCATGTGAATCCATGAGTCTATTCCCTGGAGTTTGGGGGCACAAGGGTTGATAACCAGTTTCTGAAAAAGGTCTTTCCAGTAAAGTTGAAGAGTCTTTCTGGAAACGTCTTTCTTCCCTTCCTTCCTTCCTTTCTTTTTTTTTTTTTTT